>NC_051176.1:166746118-166900650 GCF_013339695.2 Rhipicephalus sanguineus
TACCTTTACTCGGTAGGCTTTGAACACATTTCTTGTAGTCGTTGGCACAAATGTCACGGTATGGCACTCAAGTTACCTTACTCTGTAGGCTTTGTGATGTATAGGACGGCAACATGCTAGGTGTCGACGGAAGCCGGTCGAGTTGAAAGAAGCGTCCCAAATTCTTCGCAGGAGCAAACAAATGAAAGAATAACAGGACTGCTGTGTATTATTAAAGCACTGCTCTCATCATCAGATTTCTTTCTCTACGAGAGTAACTATCTGCTGCTTTTTTGTTGTCCCGTTATCCGTTACTATACTGAAGCGCGTTCCTCATATTCATATTGTGGTTCTGGCACGTAAAACCCGATGAATTGTTATTACTCTTGAAGGATTTTTTATGCTAACGTCAAATTTCTGTATTACCACTCTACTCTGAACAAATGAAACTTCGTTGCCACCTGCAGCGGAACACGAGTGCTCCAACGAAAATATTACAACGCATAACTCACCTTCATTTAGAGCGCTGTTGGTGGAACCATGAGGCCTGGCTCCTGGTACGCAGACACCAAGCCATGACGATATACGCAGATGCTCGATCGGTGAATCGGTCGTCCAAGCACATCTGCAGGAACACGCGAAGTGCCCACCGCGGGAAGAAGCCGCACGGATCGTTGCCAACACCGAGTTAAACCGCTGTTACTTGTCGACCATGCGGCTTTGCCTTTTATACCAATGTCGCTCCCACACGCATGCGCAAACTGCTTCAAGAATGGAACATTCGTCACGCTTTTTTTTTTTTTTTTGGCTGCTGTACGCAAAGTCTGGTCTGACATGAACGCTGTCAGAATCCAGTCGTAATTTGTTTTTTTTTATTTAAATTTTCGTTTTTATTTGCCCAGCAAGTGTCACAATTTCTTTGGGCTGATCAGCTGCCGATGTTGCCTGTACGCGCGACTGAAGAACAACGCACGCGCTTTTACGTGACCGTAGTATAACTTCGTGCAGTTTGCATGTCTTAAAGGAGGGGTGACAGAAAATTTGTGAACCTCTTTTTTTTTCTCCCAGTCAGAGGTGACAGTCTCGTTAATAACGGCAACGAAACTCATTTGCCCCAGCGCGAGACGAATGTTTATTTATATGCTCGTATATTAGGACTTGAGGCAGTTTCGATTTCGAAAAGCACTCCAGGGTCCCGTGACGTAGCCGGCCTACTCGTTAAAGAAGTACTGACATGAATTTTAAAGATTTTCGAATTGTTGCTCCAAATAAAAATTCGGCAGACCCCATGCTTTCTGGGAATCGGTTTCATGCGAAGCAGTCAGCGAGTACTTCTATGCTGTATTTTATGGCTTTGAGCCAAGCGTTACGAGGTTGATCAAGGTGATTTGTAAGTGTAGTAGCTGTGTGCACATATTGGGCTTACCAGGCACGTCGACAGCACTGGCGTTTAAAGTGTAACTTATGGTGCGACGTAACGTCAGCCCTCACGTTAGAGTACATACGCCAGTATTATCGAAACTAAATGCACTTTACGGTGCAATCATGGCAATATCATACGTAACTTTCCTTAATGTACTCTTCCGGGGTCGAGCAATCCTTCATTATAGCTTGCTGAACCATGGGAATGCAAATGTAATGTTTATTAGACTGCTATAAAAGCGGAGCCAACACTGAAACCAGAGACGTTAACCTGACATGCCGCCTGTATCGTAGGAGTACATGTTTATTGCATTGTTATACAATCATATACCCAGCACCACAACCACAATTCATGTTGCACCGACATTACGCCTGCATTGGGTGTTTTTCCAAAGTAGCTTCTAGACCTGGCGTGGCTCTGTGGTAGAATGCCTGGCTGCCATGCAGAATCCTTGGGTTCGATTCCTGCTGAGATCCTAGCTTTTATTATTTCCATTCGGAGGTCAACGCTGCCGATGTCGGTTTTTCTTAATGCTCCGGCATTTAAATTACCAATGTGTGTTCTCGCCGTTCCTGGGTAGATATGAAGTGGCAATCACCTGTGGCGCATACCATTACACCGCGGCCCGCGGTAAACGGGTGTGTGCCACACGTGTCTGGAGGAAAGGGTTTGACGACGTACGCGACAGGATTTTCATAGTATTCATGTCATGACCCGACAGTCATATTCGTCACACGCAAATATATATATATATATATATATATATATATATATATATATATATATATATATATATATATATATATATATATATATATATATATAAACGCCATAAATTTCCTTTAAAGTGCTGTAAAACGCTCCTGCATGAAACTGGGACTCTGTCAGTATTTTTTCGAGGAGTTATATACTACTGCCTGTAGTGAGCCCGTAATGAGAAAAAAAAAACGACGTGTCGAATCACCTTACCCCGAAGAAACACAAGCGGAGGAGCAGTGATAATCAAAATATTTTTTCCTGTGTCTGCAAATTTAACCGTGTTGCGTGCTCGGCTGTTTTGAGTCCTTAGAAGATCTCAAAATTATCAAGCAGTGTTAGAACCTGCGCGAGAGCATGTACATCGACACCAATAACTAAAAGGATAACCTACTCATGAAACGAAAATTCGCCGATGATGGGCTGGAGTGCTTGAGATAGACATTCCTAAGTCATGACAGGCAATTCACCGCTATTCGTAAAGCGGGATGTATACAACAATTGCGCATAGGTCGGCGAAAAAATTGGAGCTCACTCAGACTCACTGAAGAAATACATTTTGCTCCGAAGGCTCACTCGGACTCAGACTCACTAAATGTTTTATCAATCGGACTAACTCGGACTCAATCTCACCAACATATTACTCAGCCGGACTCTCTCAGACTCACGGCTTGACCTGTGTCTGAGTGAATCTGAGTGAGTCGATTCATGAGTCTGTTAGCGTTAAATTAGCTTTTTCGGTCATGGTGCCGATGCTCTTTAACGCCAATATCTCACGTAATCGGTGCTCTACGATGCGCCTTTTGATCTTGCACCATCAAACACGTATTATAAGTGGCTGAAATCATGCAAGGACAGTTTTATGAAATACTCGACTCACACGAGATATATTATCAAGAACTTCCCGTGAAAGAGTTTCCACGGGGAGGGAGACCCCCCCCCCCCACACACACACACACACACGCCTCAAACCTCTGATCAATAAATATTGAGGTGGCGCATTAACGCTCGTGCGTTGACATATGTGTGAATAGACTTGGGTATAATGGTAAGCCGATATAAGACTGGTAGTAATGCTGAAGATGAGTAGATATGACCATAGGTCGGCATTAGACGGTGTAGCCCACTCAGACTCAGTCAAGAAATATATTTTGTGCTTAGGGCTCACTCGTACTCAGACTCGCCAGTATGTTTCTCAACCGAACGCACCTGCACTTAGGCTCACTAAAATTTTCCTCAGTCGAACTCACTCCGACTCAAACACACCAAAACATTACTTACCCGGACTCGCTCAGAGTCAGACTCATGGCCCGATCTGAGTCTGAATGAGTTTGAGTGAGTCGACTCATAAGTGAGTTTGCCAACCTGTGCAATATCGTATTATACGGGGCTGAAAACTTGAAGGATAACAAGGAAACTCGAGAAAAAAGTGAAGTACCACGCAATGTATGACGGAAGAAAGAAATGACCCGCATTAAGACACCGAACGATACGTACAGAAAATAAGGGAACAAACAGGCGTTGCCGACATCCTATAGTTAACATCATCAGAAAAAATTGGACTTGGTCAGGTCACTAATACGAAGGACCGATAATTCATGTGCCGTTAGTGCGGCGTAATGGATACCAAGAGAACAGAAACGAAGTCAATGACAGCAGAGTGTTAGGTCGAGGTGATGAAATTAAGAATGTCGCAGGAATAAAGTGCAATCAACTGTCGCAGGATAGAGCGAATGGGAGATCGTTAGAGAAAACCCCAGTTCCGAAGTGGTCACTGAATAGGCTGAAGATGATGACAATTATGTTTACGATATGCTCACAGAGGCGTTTCTTGGACTGACCGAAAGAGGGCTTAATTGCAGCTGAATGAACAGTGTGCCCTAACTGTTGAATATACAAGTTAACTGGATTTAACGTAACCTAGCGTTCTAAGCTATAGGCCCTGATGAAATACTTTAAAAGGACTGAGTGTTGGGCGAGTTGGTACTCCATTACTACGAAAAACTGCGCAAAATAAACAGGGACAAGTGAGACACACGCACAAGCGCAGACTAGCAACTGGAAGTTAAATGAAGGAAACACAAAAATATAAGTAACAAGAAAAACCACGTGAACGATTAGAGGTTGGCGGTTAGATAATCTATCTCTAGTTTATGTAACGTAAGCGAAGGCCTTGCAACACACATGCTGCCATACTTGTGGATGTAGAATGCCTCAGCCACTTCTCGCGCTGTCCTATCTTTATGCCTTGACAACACCTTTGTTTCATGCAACAACGGGTGACATTTGCAAACTTTGCAATGCAAGCACAGATTTGATGAAGGCTGCGCTTTCAGCGAAGCCCTGTGATCCATTAGACGATTGTTCACACACCTCCCGGTTTGCCCGATGTAGCATTTTCCGCAAGACAAGGGGATGTGATAGACAACACCCTTACCGCCAACCTCTAATCGTTCACGTGGTTTTTCTTGTTACTTATATTTTTGTGTTTCCTTCAATAAACTTCCAGTTGCTAGTCTGCGCTTGTGCGTGTGTCTCACTTGTCCCTGTTTATTTTGCGCAGTTTTTCGTAGTGATGAAATACGTCAAATCAGTTAAAACGGTCGTTTTTTAATTGTCAACTCAAACTTCTAATGTGATCGTTTACACTTAATTGTAATGGCAAAAATGAAAGCTCAGAAGCTTTCCATTGAAGCTGGTTCAACATTGTCTGCTCGGTGCACCGGTGTACGAACAATGAGCTACACAAGTATTAAGCCTCTAATCATGCTGTGGATTTCCCAACCTATGGCGCGAGGAAGAAAAAGAAACGCGGATACCATGAGAATAAATTGCTTGACTCGTATCCCACGAAGTAAAATGCACTGCATTGAAACATTTCACGTGCAACAGCAGCGCCAGAAGACAGCCTAGGGAGCAGAAGCAAGATTGGAGGGGCGGGATAAACATCCGCCGTGATGACTGCAATACGTCATCGCGAAGCAATAGCGTCCATAATCTGGAAAAGTTCACATGCGCATAGCATGCGCGTGTGAAATTTTCCAGATTACGTACAGACTAACTTATGCTTGCAATAGAACATTCCCAAGCTTAATTTCGGCGAAGCTAAGTGCGTGACACTCCTGCGTTAACGACGAAGCATAAATGTGTGGTTGTGCTCAACGGGTCGTATCTTTTTGCCCTCCAGTGGCCCATGTCGGCGACTTTTGACTAACATCCCTGTCACACGGCACATGTAATGTCATTCCCAGCGAATGTCATTAGGCGTTAATGCCATTTTTGTTGCCGCTACACGGGCATAGCGAATGACATTCACACCTAACGGCATTCGCCCGTTGAATGAGTTCGGTGAACTCATTCAGGCGCCACATGTATATTCTCGTCAACAGGCGCTTGGCAAAAGATTGCGACATCGATATCTTAAAGCATGTTAAAGCAATATGTAAACGATGTTAGCGTTTTTGTTAAAGGTTGTTGTTAACTTTTCGGTAACTTTTTTACGTACAACGCAATGTTGGAAGCAATTTGTGCAGCTATACTCTCTTTCCCATATTCTGACTTGACGCTAGAGCCACCTCCTGTCAGCCATGTGGCCATGTTTACAAACGCTCGCTGTTGTTTTGGTGAAGCGACGCCGCGGTAGCCGTACCGATAGTTGCACGCCATGGATGCGAACCCTGGAAGCAAGAAAAGAATATGTAAATTAAAAGCACAATTTGTAACTTATTGTTATCACAGCCGCCTGCCAATAAACATTGACATCAATTGCGAATGTCATTTCATATGGCCGTGTAGACCCGGAACGCAAGCTCGCAATGACATTCGTTTTGAATGTCATTCGCAGCGAATGACATTACACGTGCCGTGTGACAGGGGTATAATAAATGTTAGTACTGCCCACTGAATTTTGTGAATTGCTTATTGGCATAGGTCGGCAAAAAATGTGGAGCTCACTCAGACTCACTTACGAAACGTATCTTACACTTAGGGCTCACTCGGACTCAGATTCACCAAACTTTTCCTCATACGGACTCACTCGGACTCAGACTCACTATAATTTTTCTCAACCGGACTCACTCGGACTCAGACTCACCAAAATAAAGTTCACCCGAACTCACTCAGACTCACGGCTTGATCTGAATCTGAGTGAGCCTGAGTGAGTCGACTCATGAGTCCGTTAGCTTATAATTAGCCTTTTTCTACCATAATGTCAATGCCCTTTAACGCCAATATCTCGCATAATCGGTGCGCTACTTAGCATCTTTTGATCTCGTACCTTCAAATACGAGTTATCTGAGTTTGCAGTTCAGTAAGGACCTTTTTATTGAAAGAGATGACTCACACGAGATATTTTTATCAGTAACTTCCCGTGAAAAAGCTTGCGGGGGGAGGTCAAGGCACTTCCTCCCCCTCTCCCTCCTCAACTCACGCCTCTGATCAATAAACATTGAGCTGATGTATGAACGGTAGCGCGTTGAAGTATGTGGGACTATACGTGAGTATAAACATGAGCCGACATAAGGCTGATAGTATTGCTGAAGTAGAGTAGATAGGACCATAGGTGGGCAAAAAATGTGGAGCTCACTCAGGCTCACTCATGCAAGATATTTTGCCCTTAGGGCTCACTCGGACTCAGACTCACCAAAATTTTCCTCAACCGGACTCACTCAGACTCAGACTCACCAAAATGTTTCCCAACCGAACTCACTCGGACTCAGACTCACAAAAAGTTCACTCACCCGGACTCACTCAGACTCAGACTCACGTCTCGATATGAGTCTGAGTGAGTCTGAGTGAGTCGACTCATGAGTGAGTTTGCCGACCTATGCTTATTGGTAGTATCGCATGACTGAATTTGTGAAGATGAAGGACAGCGTAGTCAAAGGCACCGAATAGGTGTGCTATAGAGGTTGTCTGAACAGGAAAAACTCAGAGGGTCCCTTATGCAATTGCCTAAGAAGACTCGAAGGCGAAAGCCAATTTCTTGTTCTTTTTCTTCTCGGACGACGTGCTGATCCTCCCCTCCACCGTAACATTCAAAAGCTTTCCGAGTTCAACGTGCTTTTGCACTGCCTCCCGGATCGGAGGCACTACAAGCTTTCTGCTACTGACATAGTTTTGCAGAGCCTCCGTGATCGGCCCGCCTTTAATCAAGTGACGATGCCCTTCAATGTCGCCACTACGATGTGTCAAATTCTGGCGATATGTGACGTCATGCTGACGTCATGTTACACTGAGGTCATGTGGCTTTTGGTACGCCGACACACACACACACACACACACACACACACACACACACACACACACACACACACACACACACACACACACACACACACACATTCACTTGAGTATCATGTGACGCTGAACCCACTTTTATTACTTTTTTTTTGCATCCTTCAACGCCAACGCCGGTCTCGCGAAGTATCGAGAGATATTGCCAAATCTCGAAGACGCCGACGGTCAGTTTTCCCGTTTGATGAGGCATCTAAGGCTTTCGCCATAATAGGGGCCTCATACCGGTTAGCTGATATTTCGATGGGTGGTATATTCGTCAAAGGCGCCATATGTTTGGAAGGGTTGGTCATTGACGCCTTTGACTAAGATAGGCTCACCTACGAAAACATCGGCTAGCCTGCCTTATGCCCTTATTCCTCCCCTGCACTTCGGATTTTCTCACTATGATCAGTGCGCACTACAAATAAATGGGTAGTACACATCATTCTGTAGTGATTGTGTCTACAAAACATGAGTGGCTGCTTCGCAGAAGGGCGGCCAAAATTTGATACAGAAGGTCATGCCTTTCTGAGGGAGCCGGGCTTTCTGCGAATGTGAGCCACGGCTGCAGCGCAGTGATCGAGCCACTGACTATGACACGCAACTTCAGTTAACCCTCTAATCTGAGACGCTCAGTGACAACACTAGAATGGTGCCGCAATGAAAAATGGCGATAAACACATGCGGGGCCCATCACGTGAATATTACAACGTACTGAGGCCACAGTGTCCACAGGAAAGCGGGGAAAAGAAATACGCTTGCGGACTCTTGCCGAGGCAAAGACATAGAGTGCCTGAGTTGTCAGTGGCGCTGATCTTCTGGAAATGCGGTAATAGGACAGTTCAACATCTTGCAACTCTTCCTACAATTAACTAATTTACAAAAAAAATCATTCCTAAAATCTTAGCTAGATGGCATCTACAACTTTAGGTGCAATCGAAACAATGTCTTGCAAAGAACACGCACTTTTTTCACGGTAAACAAGCATTCATCACAGAGAAGAAGAAGACATGCATTTCGAGACTCTTGCAGTTGCCTTGTTTACATAAGCAACAGAAAACTTTCAAAATGTAACAAATGTTTTCAATGGATTTCGTGAAGGGCCTGTTGACGTACGTTGTCACGTAAAGAAACATGTTTTTGTTTCCGTTTTTTTTTTCCTGCTTTAAACAGGCCGCAATTGCTTGGTTTCAATCCATGACTTCGCACAAATCTGCAGACTAGCAGATATCCATTGAGGCATTTAGGTGGGATCTGTCAGTTTATTTGATTTCATTTCATTTTCAGAAACACTGAGAAGAAAGGCGAGGGCGTGCTGTAACTTTTGTACTGTGCTTAGGAACATAAGTTATTTAGGGCGTATTTTATTATAAGTTTGAGAAAGGAAAGCCACACGGTTCAAACTATGGCGCCTAATTAAAATACTTCAACGAAAGCTACTGAATAATAATGAGTATTCAAATAAATTTGTGCCTTATTTCTGTCGCTTATTGAACACGAAAAAGCGAAGTCTAGCGACTGTACCACACGGCTTGGCGCTTTCACCCAGTTGAGCAATATAATGGGTTTGTAAACTGACGCCAACGAAAATGAGGGAAGTCAAGCCTGAGTATGCACAGTCCGAAACGCACGACCATCATCATATTTTAAGATGGTATTATTTCTCAAAATTAGCTTCTATGATTCAAAACATGGCAGCGACAAAAGGCGTGCTCGCCAACTTTAAAAAGAACCTGGGGAGGTCAACGGCAGTACGATCGGACGAAAAATGTTGAAGAAACTCGGAAAATATTCAAAGAAAAATGAAAGGAAGAGCAGGACGCCTTTTCCAGATTCCGTCGTCTTGAAGAAGGACCGAGCCACTTTGCAACAAAACTAGTGCTGATTCACAGTTGAGCAGCGCGCCGCCCGCTCGTCGCATGCGTTGCGGTTATCAGTCGGCGATTGCCGGTTCGCGCGCGGTGGTGAAAGCCGATATTGTCGTCTGTCTTTGTGTCCGCTACGCTGTCGGAGTCATAGCGGGAATTACGAATCTTTAAGGTCCGTACGCCACGTGGTGCCAAAAACCGCGAACTGAAAGCGATGTCCGCAATTGCTGGGTATGTCTGTGAGCTATGTGTAATACAATGCTTAATTTTTATTTGTAAAAAACTGTTGTTTTTTATGATTTTGCTTGATTTTACTACGAATAAACCACGTGTATGTAACAACAAAAATGATTTTTGTCACTTTACGCTCAAGAAAGAAAATGTTAGAGATTTTTTTTTCCTAAATAGAATCGTCTGAAGAATTCATTCCAGCAATAGAAAAAATACACATTTTTGGACTGGATTCCGCGAAAAAATTCGACCCTCAAAGGGCTAGAAACGACTTCCATCATGTGACTTCAGCCCAGGATCCCCCCAGTCCAACGGTGTAGCCGAGAAAGCCGTTCGATTTGTAAAGCGAATTATGAAGAAGACTACGGAAACAAAACAGGACTTTTGGCTTAGGCTACTTAGCTACTGTTCGTCCCCCCTCAAAGACGGTCGCTTGCCATTAAGTGAGCTCCTCCAGGGAAGACGCCTACGCACGAGACTTCCACACTTCAGCCAACGCTCAAGGGTTCACGTGACTAAACACAAGCAGCCCGAAGCTCGTGGCGGATGCCTACCAGAATTCCAGAAAGGCGAAGTCGTAAGGATCAAGGACAAGTCATAGATGCGCAAGGCACAGGTGCTATAGGGCCAGCCGCACCGAGAAGGTGGTGCTGACCAAGAGCGTATGAGGTAGCTACAGAAGATTTCAGAAGGTTACTACACAACCGGCGGCATCTGTTGAGGATGCCCGAAGGGTATCGTAAAGAACAATTGGAAAGTGAGACTCGTCCAGTGATTATAGTGTGTCCCCACCGAACCATAACTGTGCCAGCATGTACACAACGGCGAAAATCGAAGTCACACACCAGCCTTGGGGCAGCCAGCGTAGGCCGATAGCCAGGACCCTCAGAGCCAGGGTGGTTCTAAGGTTTCCGTTCCTCATCCACTCCCACGCAGATCAGCGCGGCAGACATGACCACCTGATTGACTAGGCTGCGATAGCAACTTTAACCAAGTAACTGAGGCCGCTTGTGTCCGCAGCTAATTACATTATGCAAGGCTCGCCGGCCATGCGAGCGCATGCGCCACCTCCATTGGAACGAGCTACAGATAAAGACCACAGGTGGTTATCATGCAGTGTGCTATATATATGCACATATCGTCTTGTTAATAAGTTTGTCTTCCCATCTGAATCACCGACTTCATTGGAAAGATCAGGGAAGCTCATGGAGACGCTAAGTACGCTGCTCCGCATGCGCAGTAGATGTTTGCAAGCATATAGATCGGCGACTTCGAATGCGTCGTCTTTTCTAAAGCGACGATTTCTTTGCCTCTGCCTCCGACTGCGCTGCTGCTGTGGTCTGGCCGCGCGCGCCGCTGGGTTTCTCGCAAGACCGCCATTTAAGCGCATCCGCTGCCGCGGCGGCGCCCGCCGTGTCAGTGTGCCGGCCGGCCGTGCGTTAGTGTACTGGAGATGTTCTTGCAGTTTCCCACTCTTCTGGTTGTACTTGAACATTCAGCACAACTAATGCCGACTTCACTAACTTCGCTAACTTCAGTAACATTATTATTGTTGGCCAAAGTGGGTGGAAAGAGAGAGACAAAAAAAAGACAAAGAAACAGGCGAAGCTTGCACTAAGCCGCGCAAGGCTTGAAAAAGCGAAACTGGGCGATTCTGAAGGCTAATCTAGTTGCTTCTATTGTTGTTTTAGGCCTTAGCTAGGTGATGCAGGTTGTTTTTACATTGCTTCTAGGTCGTAGCTAGGATTTAGCTAGGTGATGCTAGGTTGTTTCTACGTTGGTTCTCAGCGCAGAGAGGTTCGAGTTAAACCACATACAGTCACATACACGGCACGGATGTCCAAACTCCAGAGACAGAACCTGGCGCTGAAACCAAGCGTTCGCACCTCTCATAGATCTACGGGCACGTCATCGTTGGCGTAAGCCTTCACTCTTAGAAAAAAAGGTCGGCATATTCACTAACTAAATACTAACAGTTTACTTGTCACAAAATACACTAGCCTCTTAGTAAGTGAAGGCAGTAAAATGCAGGTTAGTGAAATTTGATACCTAGTTAGTAGGTGAATAGTGCTGACTCGAATGGTTAGCCCATTACTAAGTTGTTAGTGACGGCGCTAGCAACTTAGTAACCGTATCAGCTCTATAGCGGACTACAATAGGCCAATTATAGGTTTACGCCTATTTTGTTTCTATGTGCGTGTGCATTGCCATATCAAGATGATTCTACTACAAAAGTGTCTATAGGATAAAAAACAAAGTGTCATTGTCTCCGTGCATTAACTAATGACCGCTAATTGCTTCATGTAATTACCATGGTAAGTACGCATCACAGCGCAACATACATAGAGGCATGAGCGGATCACAAACGAGAACACACGCAAACGCGCACACAGAATATCAAGACTTCTACGTAGCCGATATCTACTCTTGCAGCAGATTGAAGGCTATTTATGCTCCTACTTTGGAATAGCACACCGTGTACTGGTTAGCAGCCATAAAATTTAGAATAATAATTGATGTTTTCTACACATCATCGTGTGCCCTTTTATTTGCTTGTATGTGTGACATCACGTATAGCACAAAACTTTTATTCCAACGTAATCAATAAAATTAAAGTTTTTCTAAATTTTCTAAAGACTGTCACGAGTACGGCAAAATATACTGCGGCATCTACGAAAGATCTGGCAACGTGGGTGGCTTAGTAGTTACTTAGTCAAAAACACCAAGAAAGCTTCCCTGGTTAGTAACGGCGAAAGTTACGACCTCTGCTAGCTGCTGCCTAGTAAAGGGATGCCGCGAAGGTAGTAAAATACGCTCGAAACTGGTAAATACATGCTTTTACTAACTGTTTACTAACTTTTTTTTCTAAGAGTGTTCCATCGCTTCGGGGTCTTCTCGCAGCCGCCGTTGCCTTTCCCGTTCCTTAGTATTATCTCGTTGTACGTACTCGGGTCTTCGGCTCGCCGCCGTCGCTTCGCAGCCATTTGTTGGGCTAACTGTAGTTTTCTTCATTTTTAGTGGACCAGTGGTGAGCAGCGGAATTTACCCGATTTCTGAGGCACATACCCGTTTATGAGGGTGATAGTTTTTTGGTTCGCCGGACAAGGAACGATTTGTTAAAGAGCTTCGCTGTTAAAAAATTCGAGCCCACCCGCGCACAAGATGGTAATCTCGAGGCCCCAAGAGAAATGTCTAGACGATCAGCTTAAAGAATTCATTCTAAACAGCTCTCACTGGCGCTTCTTTATTATATTTTATTCGTATGCTAATGGCGTCACAAGCGCCTCGACAGCACTTAACAACAATATATCACAATTTTAATGGTGCTAGCGGCGTACATTTTAACGCGATAGCGTTAAAGAGCTCGTATCGCAGAAATTGCGCTGTCGGCGTCGGGGCCGTTGGTTGTGAGCGAAAAATCATCATCATGTCCGTGACCGAAAAATCGAAAAAGCTGCAAATAAAATAAATAATAAAAATGTTGGGTCCGAATGAGAATCGAACCCACGCCGTCTGCGTGGCAAGCAGGTGTTCTACCACACAGCCACGCCTCTGCTTGGAGCTGCACTGAAAGTAACTTTCGTGCTTCTCAAAAATACGCGTCCTGTATACAGGTGTCACAGTACGAGATGTAATATCGCAGTAGTATTGCGTGGTGCAAGTGTACATTGCCATAGGGCGTCACACCATGCCAATATCATAACGACTTCGTGGTTTAAAGACAGCCACCCATTACAAGAGGCGCACATATTAGTGCGCGTATTCCCTTAAGACCACGTAGTGGGTGCATCGCAACTTCGAAGAAGTTTCTCGCGCATAATTGCTCCTGGTTTAAAGCATGCTACCCATTACATAAGACACACGCCTTAGTGGGCGCATTCTGTTAAACCCTCGCAGTGTTCTAACTGCGCAGGCACTGGCAGTAGGAACAGAATATCGCTATCGCGTTCAGCTCTTAAAGGCGAAGCTTAAGCGTCCCCCAATTTTTTTTTTTTTTTTTTTTGCTGGCTTAAACACTTTGATGGAAGCGATTTCGGAATTTTTTCCCTTTGTATAGTATCGAATATTGACAATATTCAGGCGCACTGACACCGTTCAAGCTGCGTGTAATGTGTTTGCAGTGTGTGCGTTTGTGTGTGGCCATGGTGTCTGTATGTCCGCACACGCAAACGCGTGTCTACAAGTCTGTGCGCGCGCGCGCGCGCGCGCGCGTGTGTGTGTGTGTGTGTGTGTGTGTGTGTGTGTGTGTGTGTGTGTGTGTGTGTGTGTGTGTGTGTGTGTGTGTGTGTGTGTGTGTGTGTGTGTGTGTGTGTGTGTGTGCGCGCGCGCGTGTGTGCGCCTTACGGCACCATAAAGAAGCTACTCTTTCCTTTCTGTACCGAAACGAATAGCGCGAAGCGTGCTTCATTAAGAAATAACGTGTGGAGGTTGGCGAACAAGGAGATCAACACCCGTAAAAGCGACTTTTACTTATGAATGATCCTGTTGGTTAAAGACTTCTGTGCCCACCAGAGGATATCTCTGACTGAATCTTTCTCTCTTCGCGGCGTAGTGGCGACAAATTTCTTAACATGAACTTTCCTCCCATTAATAAGGAAACCTTCATCCCCTCTCGCTCCATCATCCCCATCACCACTCCATGCGGATCCTTCCCGAGAACAAGCTCCCTTTCTGAGCATGTCCTTTGTGGAGTCCTTTTGAAAGGTAGCCTCTACCAGCGCCTCCTCTATTTTTTCAGTGCCTGGGCGAACGCTCTCCTCGGGCCGTAGAGCGCGCGCTCCGCGTCCGCTTGCCGCTGCCGCGTGGTGGCGCTGTGCAAGTAGACTACGTAGGGAGCCTTCATGTGAGGTGCGCGCCTCCGTGCCTAGGCACTGAGGCGCGCACATGAAGACTCCCTAATACGGGAAGCTGGCGCTGAACCATGGGCGTAGGCAGGGGGGTGCAAAAGGGGCACTTGCCCCCCTCAAGCCACACCGGCACTTGCCCCCCACCCAAGCTATGCCAGCTCTCTCTCCCCCCCCCCCTCCCCCAGCCGCGATGTAACACGGGTTTGAACCCCCCAAGGCAAAACCCTGCCGACGCCCATGCGCTGAACGGCGGCGCGTATTACGAAACTCACGAATTCGTGTATGCATCCGAGTTTAATTGCATATTTGTGCTTCTTCCAGGCTTTCACAGGTACAGGGTGATGGAATGAAACCCGAACATAGCGGTGCGCTGTTTTCATCACGCTGTAACCGTGGTGGCAATAAAAAGATGCTAGATGGTCTTTTATTGTATCATGGATGACGTCGTGTTCTCATCAATCATCGAGGCCATAACCACTTGAAAATAGATGCGAAACAGCAAAGAATGCAGATGCCGCATGTAGGCAGACTGTCAGGCCGTGCTGCCGGTTCGATACTTCCACTCGAGTTTGATAGTATTCGCGTTTCATTTTCTATTTCAGTCTATTGCAACCGCTCCAATGCCTTAGTATGTCATACTGTTGTGTTCCACTCAGCAAATGGAACTGAAAGAAATCACGATTGTCTTTATTTTATTTCCCTTTATTGATAAAAAAAATCTCACAGGGTCCCTTATGCATTCATTTAAGACTACTGAAAGGCGAAAGCCATCTTCTTTTTCTTCCAGTCAATGTATTGAACATTCCCTACCTCCCTCCGAGATATTTCTGCGCCTAACGTGGTTTTCTTACAGCCTCAGGAATCGGAGGCAGTGTAAGCTTTCTGCACATCAGCGGAGGCATGCACTGCTTCCGTGATCGGCCCATTTTGACCAAGCGAAGATGTAATATGACGACGTCACGTTATGTGACGTCACGACGATGTCACAAAATTTTATGATCTGCGACGCCATACGATGACGTCATCACGTAATTATTTTTTGCATCACTCGCGCTGACTCCGCCGACGGTCAATTTTCGCGTTTGATGAGGCATCTAAGGCTATCGCCTTAATACACTGTTCGGCTGTCGTTCCATGAAATTCCAGCTGCCGCTGGTGTTCGGTAGAGGTGGTTTGCAGTAATTAGGTGGGATAATTGGTCTCCTAATACATCTTCCAACTACACTAGAATATGCAGCCATCGTTTACGACGCGAAGAGTTCATAGAATGTAAGAAGCGGCGGCTTACGAAGGATGCAGTAGCGTCACTCTTTGCAAACTACCCTTCACGTTTGCAGCCCAAGGTAACAACTGATCCAAGCATGGTAAGTATCACTAAACGTGACTGTGCTGCGTCCGAACAGTTAACGAATGCATGTACCAGTAGCAACGCTGCCTCGCGATCGCTTCCATGTGCAGCGCTGACAATAGGTCCGGAAGCCGAAGAATCAGAGCCAGTGGACACCACATGCGCTACCGGCGAAACAACCGACAGTCATCATGCACAGTGTCACAATTAATGCCACAATTGAATAGGTGTGATTAACGTCACAATTAAATAGGTGTGAACGTAACGTAGAGGCTACGTTACGTTCACACCTATTTTCGTCGCTTTCGCATTCGTTGATAACACTATATACCTACTTACTGTTTGCTTATGCCTGACTGATACCGCCAGTAGCATAAAATAATATGGCGTTGTTCTGTACGCAGGCTCCCTGCTTCGACCTTGACTTCTACGCGATTTGTTCGCTGTTGTAAGTGTGTTAAGTTCCAAGTCGTCTTAGCAAGTGAGTCTGCTCGCGAGTGACCGTGCACGCGTGTTGTTGTATTGTGGACCTAAGCAAAGAACAAATTCGATGGCGGTTTCACTTCATCAAATGTCGTCATGTCGGTCATCACGATCGCACAAGCAGGATATTATTGTGATAGCAATTATATGGACACTCTCGGTGGGTTTTTGCCGTCACTGCCATATCCCGGATATGGCTATGTATGCATATATAAATAAAAGCCCGAAAGAAAAATATGAGAAAAAAATTCCGGCCACCGGAATTCGAACCTGCGACCCCTCGCTCCGCAGCGCAGTGCGTTAGACAACTAGGCCACACGCCATTTTCTTTTCTTCTTTATTGCTTTGCACAAGAATAGCCCACAGATCCGTTCTTTGGAATACTAACGGCGAGCTATTTATATACACCATTTACCGCTGACGGTACGCGGAGCTCGGAGGTGCTTCAGCGTGTGCAGTATCACCAGCGAGATTGCCCGAAGGACGTGCTTTAAAGCAACGCTCCTAGATTTTGCTTCAGTGTGAAAACTGCCCTTGAGACGCACACTAAAAAGGGGCCCATTTCTGTACCCACTCGCGATGTGGAACGCCGGGTAAACAATACGTCGAACGCTACCACGCGGCAGGAGACGCGGAGGGGTCACTCCGCGCGCTGCACTTTTCAAGAAAAAAAATATCTAAGAGCGTTTGGTTGTAGCGCGCTGCTTAAACACGAACAAGCAACAACTATGACGGTGTTTTGTTCGCGCACGTCCTGTGTATACCTGTGCGTCCTTTTCGAGCGTATTTCCTTGTGTTTGAGCAGCACGCTGCATGTGTCGAGCTGTGACCGTTGTTAGTACGCGCCCGTCTTGTGTGCGTTCTTTTCTTGCGTCCTTTGCGCTTGAGCGGCGCGCTGCAAGTATCGAGCTGCATGCCGTTCTTCGTGTGACATTTCAATTTCTTGCTATCGCATTCATTGCTTCGCTCTTGCGGCGAAACTGGGACTTTTTCTTTCTAGAGCTTCTTCTTTAACCGCTGAGTTTCAACATCACAGGCTATTGTTGTCAGAACGCGCTGACTATAACAATAACTATATATACTAATGCACTGCCACCAATCCTCTCCCGCACACCTTGTTTTTCTTTTGTTGTTGCTTTTTTTCATTCGATTTAGCTTACTGTACGAGTTATACGGGTTTGTTCAATAGTTCCTACACCAGCTGTCAACTCCTCTTTCTCTACTATGTCCTGTAAAACGTATGTTTCAGTGGGACATTGACACTGAACTATGTTTCACCTTCATAAAGAGAAAGTATATATGACAGTGCCCACACAGATGGTTTTACTTTTTAATTATTTCGTTCTTAATCTCTCACCTTTGGCACTCATTTTCTTTTACGCTGTACACAGTAACCAACCGAATATATAACTGACCTACATACTAGACACAACTAAACGCTTTATAAATTAGGAATGCAATGGCAGCGTCGTTTTACACTAGAGTATCATTTCTGGGTCTCCCGTTCGGTCAGTAACTCCAGGCGTTCAACTACAGTCGGTGTTATAAGCGTTACATAACAAATACAATGGCACGCATGTATTCTAAATTGTTGTGATTCGTTTATACCATGCACTGTAAACCACTTTGCACCCTTAAGGGGGTTTCAAGCAAGCAAAACACCCTTTTGCCTAATCAAAATTGGCAAACATTGGGGTAAGGGTGTTTTCCTTCCCCAAATAGCCTTTAAGGGGTAATGCTATAACTAAACACCCTTTAGTTGTTAAGGGTGTTATGGGTTATCGAAACACCCATGGCCCATACCACAGCGTGCCAGATGATAACTGGGACAGCATAGAAGGTGCGTGCACCTTCTATGCTGATGTCACCTGTATTTGCATGTTCCCTGACCGGTAGATTTTTTACAGCGAAAGCTGTTATGAGATCATTTCACCGGCCGTTTTTGGTGCCGTAGTTGTCCGCCGCCGACACCGCCGACGCCGGTGTCCGTAACCAGTATCGCTCGAAATAAGAAAAAAAAAACTAAATAAGAAAAAAATTCCAGGATGGAACGAGGTTCGAACCTGGGCCCTCTGCGTGGGAGCCCAGTATTCAACCTCTGAGCCATACCGGTGCTTGAAACTGCTTTGCAAAAAGGTCCTATACAGGCTTCATGTCGGGAAGGAACCACATTAGCATATGCAATATAGCTTGGTAAAAGAGTAGAATAAGCACCGAGCGTCGCAAAACGCGAATTCTGTAACCAGGCGTCACACAATGCGAATTGCGCAACGAGTAGGTTGTTGAATGCTTCCAACCCATTACAAAGAGCTCTGCCATAATTCTTCATCGTCATCACGCACAGCATCAACAAAGTGCGCATAATGCCTTACATGCGTTTAGCAGGTACCACGGCTGTCTGTAGAATGTCGAAAAATGGCACAGTGCCTAGTGCCCTACTTCTCAAAAATTACAATGATTATTGCGTAGTGGGTTCCTCGCAAGTGCACTTCTGTTGGTTGCCAAGGAAGCCCATAAGGCTCCCATGATCCATTTCCTCAGGGTCTCAATAAAGTCAATTCTCTCTCTCGCTCTACGTTTCTCCGGTTAAAGTGTGTTATAAAGCGTGGTGGGACAGTTAAATAACGACCGGGCGTCACACAATATGCATTACGTAACTAGTGGGTCGTTTAAAGCTTACAAAGGGCGCAACCATAATTATTCATCGTCATCAACCGCCGCATCAACAAACTCCCAAAAATTACGCTTTGTTGCGTAGTGGGTACGTTGCTAATGTACCTGTATTAGTAGCCACAGGAGAGTTTATAACGGGCTCTAGAAATGCCGCTCTTCCAGCTTTCGCTGTGACTGTGCTGCGCTTTCCGCGCAGGCCTGGCGTTTTTTTTTTTCACATTTTTCAGTGATATGGGTGTTTAGGCCATTGGAAACACCCCATGATAAGGGTGTTAGGCCAGTGGCAACACCCTATGATATGGGTGTTTTGTACGTGAAGACACCCTTTTCCTAGGGTGTAAGGGTGTTAGTTATAGACACGGCAAAACCCCCTTACAAGTGTAAAGTGGTTTACTGCGTTCGAAGCAATGTGTTAAGTGTTAATCGAACTACTCGTTAAATAAAAAAATATGGGTGCACCGAATAAACGTGCCTGGGCTAGCATACTTGAATAATATTGTCGCGTATATAAATGGGCAGACAAGCAAGGCACATGAACACACGGCGATATATACTCTGTACATGTGCCTTCCTTGGGATCCCGTTTATATTGTAGCGCTTATATGTGCTACGATATTACTCTAAGGCGCCTTACCAACATTGCGAGGATAGCATGAAACCCAATTCAGCTGAAAACAATAAGTGCAATCTAAAACTTCGTTGCTACTGCTTCCAGGCCCCGCTGCCTCTAATCATCTGGTGAGGCGATGCCAACTTACGTATTACACGCCCTGTGCGTGTGCGCATCTTCCTTTGTCTTTCGTCGCCTTCGCGCTTTTCGCCTCTGAACATGCTGAACTACACGCCCAGTTATACATCGTAAAAACGTATGCACTGAAGTTTCGCGTTTGTATATCCAGGTTTCTGACTCTATATATTCAGTTGGAGAGAACAACCTCGTTTTTTAAAACGCTCTTCATTTCGTGTGCCGTGTGCCACCGCTACGCATCAAGCGCGCCTGGGGAAAAGTGACAATATTACAGTGCGCGAAAAGCAAGCATAGATTCCGAGATTATGGTTGACGCGTTGCTGAAGGGGCTTTGCCGAAGCGTTGTAAGCTAAATAAAAATATAATTCTATCAGTATGGCGCTTAAAGGAGTTTTCTAGCGAGTTTTAGTCATGTTCTCAACGCAGAGCCTTTCCTACACTTATTTTATGCTACGTCCTAGTTTCATTGCTCCCTTTTCGTTCCCCTTCCCCCCCCCTCCTGTGTAAGGCGCAGCAAACCGGGCTCAGTCTTGGTTAACCTCCCTGGCTTTCTTTTATCCTTCTCTCTTTTTCCAATTACCTTGGTAAGGAGTATCAGGCTAGAGACTTGATCTCCAGGCTCACTATATTTAGCTGTTCTGGTAGATTTGCTGCCATGGCAGCATTCAGCCACGGCCTGACGAACGCAGGCCAAATACCGGCAAGCTACTCTGAAAACGCACGTACCCATTCGCACGTGCGCCTGAAGCAGCGTGTAAGTCTGCTATGATCGGCAACAGCAAGTGCATCAATCAGAGAAACATCTTTTACGAAGTGGCAAAAGTCAGTGATAATGTAATGAAAATGGGGCATTTCACGCAGCACTAGACTTCTGTTTATACTCATGAAGGACAGTTGTTTTTTTACTGTATACTGACAACATAGCCAAGGGCAAATTGCGAAGGAGCGTGCCAAGCATCCCGCTTTCCGTGAAAAGCGGTTGCAAAACAGAAAAAAGCAGAAAGGTTTTAAAAAAAGGAAAAGAAATGAGGAAATGTCTTAGAGTTGCTGAATAACAGCCAACCACGAAAAGAGACTCCCTCGGAGACCATGAGAAGGACAGAGGTTTGGCCAAAAGCGAGGTAAACCAAAAAGAAACGAAATCAGATCGCTTCACGACTTTGCGGGGGCATTATTTTGGTCGAAATGTATGCGGTCAAGAAATAGAAGAAGGAAAAAAAGGAACCCTCGGGAGACTACTCTGAAATAGAAGGTTAAAAACAGATTGTGTAACGCGGATACCTGAAAACAACGTTGCCGCGCCAACAGGTAAAATGGAAAGCGAATTGTTTTAGAGGTCCGGGCGACGCTCCCGAGAGCACGATATTGAAGCGAAAGCCCCGGGGAATGGCCGCGCGGTGAATTGGTCTGGCACGCTCGCCTCGGACGAGGCGGGCGCCGGTGCGGCAAGCGGCGGTGGCTGCCGCCGCCAAGGGTCCGGCGCGGGCCATGATTGGAATGCTGGGATGAAAAAGCGGCCTTCCCAAAACGGGGCACCGGCCTCTGCTGCTGGCCAAAGCTTGGCTCGGAACCCGACAGAAGCCGAGGAGGCAGACACCGGAGAAGGCGAGAGAAGAAAAAGACGACCAGCAGCCCGGGACGGGAAGGGCGTGGAAGTGCTCTTTAGAGTTTGGAAGCGCGTCATGGTTATGGATTTCCGTCACCGTGGGGAATATGTGGGGCGCCCGAGCACGCGCGTCAAAATGAAGAAAGCGATGAAGTATATTGACGCGCTGGGGAGGGATGATAATGGCGAGGAACATAAAAAAGAAAAGAGCGTGGATTATGAAGGGCGTCCGAGGCTGCGAAGGAGAGGCACGTGCGGCCGGGGAGGGGAAGCGTCGAGCGGGATTGAGAAGTTGGCCGCTCTAAAGTCCATTTGGAAGTTCGCGCTTGCGAGACCTCGCGTTGTGGTGGCGGCGGCCGGCTTGAATGGGGAATGACGTACGGCGAAAATGACCGAGCGCCGAAAACGAGAAGGAGGGAAAAAAAAACGAGGGGTTGAAAGGGATGGCGATGAAGAGACGGGAGTGGTAGGGGCGAGGAGATGGAAATAAAATGTCACAGGGACTATGGCGATTATATGAGAGCCTGTCGAGCGAACACCGCATTTTCCAGCTTAGGAACTGCACACGACGAGCGTGGCACGATACCGCGCCTTCGTTATACACACACCATTCCTCATGCTGCCAAAGGTTAGCTCAATCTGCGCCATCCTGCAAATATGGGATCTAAGAATATACTAGGCCGTTTCTTTTCCACGTTCCTAGAGAGTTTTAGCTGAGCGGTAACGGTCCTCTCGGGTTAGGTGCATGCAACCTAAGAACCACTGCCTCTCAACTATGGAATTCGTCCAGGATTCTGGGTTCATTATTTCGGTGTCTTGGGAACGGAGGAGTAAAGTCACTCGCTCAACTTCGCCACGTGAACAAGTGCCGTTCTTGATGATCGACAGTGGAAAACAGAACTGGAAAAGAATGTGACGGTGCGTCGACTTGGCTTCTTTACCATTTCGCAGACAAGCTGACCATGTGTCGCTACTTCCTGAGGGGCAAGGCAGCACAATATCGAATATGCATGTATCTTAAATGCTATCTTGAGGAACACGTCTCATATTTTGTGCATGCGACATGATGCGTTCGTTAAGACGGGTATCAATATATGTGTTTAAGGTATCGTTTATCTTCAGGTATCATGTAGGTATCATTTTGTGTTCTAGGTATAATTTTAGCTATCGTTTATCTTAAAGTACAAATTGCACCTATCGCTACCTTCACGAAGACTTCGAGTCACCAAAGGTTAGCAAATAGCGACAACTAACGTATTGCAGGCGACGGCAGTCTCATGTTCGCTCATATTGTTTGTTGCCACACACTACGAACCATAATATACGAACAACATAGACTTTTTCACTTTAATAAGTGTGGATCCAGCGCCATCACACCTTTATTAAAAAATAAATGTAAAACAACCCTAATGCAAGACTTAGGGGTCTAAGAGTGGCACTCGCACTGACTGTGTTGGTAAACTTGTGATCAACTGTTACCCATCTTCTTTTTCTTTTAAGTCGATGTATTGACCCTTGCCACCCCCCGAAAGTTTGTGCACCTAGCTTGATTTTGCACCGCCTCCGGGATCGGCAGACCTTTGACCATGCGATGATTTCGTTTGATGACGTCATCTTATGTGACTCATAGTGACGTCATCAAGCCGTAATCTCTGATCACGTGACCTTTTTGCATCGTTCGTGTTGACACCGACGCCGACGGTAATTTCTCTCGTTTGATGAGAAGGCTTTTGCCTCAAAATATAAATCTTCACTCGAACCACGACCATCAGTTTCGTACCAATTTGCAGAAGCGTTTATACTAATTGCTGTTTATGCTAATTTCTACTAATTGTATTACTCAAATTTCAATTTATGACATGCCTTAATGTCCACTCTATCACATACAGCCCTTAACTTAATCCATTCCATCTCTGTTATACTTTTTCCTCTTTTTATTAAAGTTTTCGGACAACTCGCACCGGCGTTAGGCAGGGTGGTCTGGAAGATAGCAAAGAGTGTCACTCGGTACACATGCCACTAAAAAATGTTCTACTTGTAACCATAGCGTATGCCATAAAAAGAGTACTAATGGGGTTTACCGAAACCAGTGCTGGGCAGTGTCGAAGATACATGTATCTTAGATACTATCTTAGATACTCTATGGGTATCTTGTATCTGTATCGCGATACGTCTCGAAAGACGAGTATCTGTATCTGTATTTCCGATACATTCGATAATGTATCGTGTACCTTAAGATACAAGATACTTCTATCGCAACACAACCGTGCGAAACAATAATCGCTGGCTAAGCTCCGCTTCTCAAGCTGGTACTGGTGTCACTAAGCCATCTGAATAAGTCTAAGGGCAGTGGCGTTATTTTATTGTTACGCCAGAGTCATCCAGTGAGGGTATAAAATGAGGAAAACAAGTACGCGGACGTCTACGCCCAGCCCACGCACCTTTTGTTTTCTGGATTTCTCTTCTTTTTAGTTGCGCCAATACCGTGACACTTGCTCTTAGCCACAGTTCATGCGCCGCGTACTCCACTGCGTGCGGCGTCTATCGCGCAAATTCGGATGTTGTTACAGTGTGGTTATTGAAGATTCTCTTGCGTCTTGCTCCGTAATGAAATGTGATGCGTGCAAGAATGTGGTTGCTTTGCGTCACGTGGATTTTACATATCAGCGATTTGAAGGATCTCGTGGATGTAAGTTTGACTTGCGTGCAATGAATTAACTTATCTGCAAATAAGATTCTAACAACTTTAGCCCCACTGGTACTGATGCTAGATCTAATAGAGCAAGCGTTTACCTAACAGAAAACATATTGGCGTACCGTATTTTTCACTTCCATCTATATTTATTCAAAGAATTTATGAAATCATAATTTGTTTATTAGCACAAGTGCTTTCTTAGCTGTCATTTTGCATCACATACATTACCTAGGTCTCTGCACTGTTTTTCTGGTCTGGTCACTGCAATATGTATTTTGTAACGCGCTCCCAAAATAAGATTTCTGCTTTATTCTTCTGTCTGCTTTATTTCTACTACTGTTTACACATTTAGACGCTGCCAAGGCGATCTTGAAAACAAATATATTATTATGTGGGCGTGCCTTGAGTATACAGTACAAAATATTCTGCTTACTGCAGAATAGCGATGTTGAGTTTTCATTGTAATAATGGAAATCATTAGGAGCCATCTTAAAGATGTTAGGAAAGGGATTCGAGAAACGTTGGTTTACTGAATGCTCCGTTTTACTCATGAGCATCCCAATGAGCCGTTTCGGGCAATTTTCCGTAGGCACTGAATTTTCTACTGTCTCAACAGGTATGTCTACGATACTTCATGCTCATAGCTATTAAGGGCTGTATTGTGTTTTTGTACTCATTCAATGTGAATGTTTAATACAAAACCACTTCTCTAGTTTACTAATATTTGTTTTCCTGTTTTAGGCAGTCTTAAATATTTTTCCTATTACTAATCGCCACGTAATAAGAGAGAGAATAAGAATAAAAGAAAGGCGGGGAGGTTAACCAGGGCTGAGCCCGGTAGGCTACCCTGCACTGGGGAAGGGGGAGGGGCAAGGAAAGTTAGAGAGGAGGAAATGGGAGCTATAAGCGGCAATAGTGCGAATAGCGGCAGTGTCCTGCGACGCTTTGTGCAACTATACAGTACGTCTGAGACATTTCTGTGTTGCACATGTTCTCTCGTTGAAGAAAAATTGCTAAAAGATTGCAGGTTAGTGAGCATATCAACAAAGAATCCCTTACGCCAGCAGCTAAGTAGAATCCTAGAAATTCATTGCAGTTTTACGTTATCTACGTATACACCAGGGGTCTCAAGTTCAGCTTATAGCCGGCGGGTCGCAGTCGCGAAATTTAGCTCCAAGTCCGGTCCGGATCCGTGAGCTGCAGTCCGGTCCGGATCCCGTGAGCTGCTTCTCCGTAATGTTCTTTGTCAGTGTGTAGCTCCAAGGACCGGGACGGGTCGGAGAGAGTTTGAACAAAATGACGTTGCCATTTGAAAGGGTCCCATATCTCATATATACGTCATTTCTGAAGGGGATTTGGAGTCAGGATTTTGGAGTTTGGAGTTGGAGTCAGGGAACGAGTGAAATCTGGACGCGGATTGAGAGAGAGAGAGAGAGAGAAGAAACTTTATTAACACTTGGCCGGCAGTTTGGTCTTGGTGGCCTCAGATGGTGGCGCTGAGTCCTTGAACTCGGGCGGCATCATCAGCCTGCCGGACGGCCCAGAGCTGGTCGTTGAGCTCCGAGCTTCTGAGCGCCGCTTCCCAACGGCGGCGTCGCCGACGGAGAAGGTCCCCCGCGGCTCCCGCAGCCGGGACGGCGGCGGGAACGAGTGAGCTCGAGGCTTCCTGTTGCCGCATCGCGAACGGCGGGCGTTTCTCGACAGTTGTTGCCGGCGCATTCCCAGAGCATGTGGCGCAGCGTTGCTCTGTGCCCGCATGTTTTACATAGATCCGTAGTGTGTAAGTGCGGGTAGCAGTGGCGTAAGATGACCGGGCTGGGGTAAGAGTGGGATTGAAATGTAGATTTTTTGTTCCAAGGTTATGTTTCAGCACATAGTGACCACACGTTCCTCACGAAAGAAATGCTTGAGACCAGTCATGTCTGTGTAGCTCACGAACATACTTATTTAGAAAATAAAAACAAATGGGACGGAGACGGTCATGTGTGCCGGCCGGGCCGCTAGCGAACACTCTCAAACCCCGTATACACCATCCCCCCCCCCCCAAAAAAAAAAAAAAGCCGCTACCAGCGTTGTTTCTGCTGTACGCCTGCTCGGATATACGGTATTGTGCAAACCTTCTTTTAAGGACAAGGTAAAAGTCCACACCGGTATTCGCACCGTCGTGCGAAGGCTTCCTATTGACGTTATTGTGATTATATGGCAATCCGCTAGCTGGTCGACAAGCTGAGCAGCGACTCCCATCAAATGCAAAAATGACAAGCAAGAACCGCTGTCAGCGAAGCGTATAAAGAGTTGTCCTGTGAAGAAGCTAAAACAAGCCCCAATAAGTTGTTTTGGAAGGAAACTAGTAATTCACTTTGAGCAAGAAGGGCAAAACTTTTGAGATAATAACAGACATTTCATTCGAGTGAAACAAAATAGGTCACAGTTAAGAAATCGAGCTGACGTTTTCTTGCATAGGCGTTTGCTGCTACATTATATGGATCTATAATAACAAATTTGAGAATGTATCGAAGTATCTTAAGATACAATTGCCAAGTATCGTATCGGATACAATTATTGCGGCAGTATCTTGTAACTGTATCTCCAACACTTTTTGCCTGAGTATCTTGTATCATCTTTGCCCAGCCCTGACCAAAACTAGAGTGATCGTCATTCTAGAAGAGTATATAATCAGTCAGTTAAAACTTGAGGACAATTTATGGCAATTTTATACCCCTATGTGTACCTAATGTTTTTTTTATGATCATCACGCAGGTTATTAGAAGCAAGAGATCTTAGATTTTGCAAACTGCAAATGTTGATTTTTCGAACTGCAAACTGCAAATGTTATTTTTTTCCTAATTGACCTTTTATTTATTTGCTTTGGCGGACACGTGTATTGGCACAGGGAAGCTTGCCCATACGGAAAAAAAAAACTTAGTGCGTGTCACGACTTGCGTGAAACAGTACGGAAATCATGCCATGAATAGCGTTGCTGTTACAGCACTATGTAGGAAGACAGCATTGTATGCTGCCATTCTACAAATTGCTAATAGAGTAGTGCATTTCGCAGTGGTTTCTAATACTCCTCAATTCACGAGCACAGCTCCGGCCACTGCTCAATACCAGCACATGCGCCCGTAATGAAATTCGAAGACACCAAAAGCAAGCGAAAAAAAAAAAAAAACTGAGCAATCCTCTGATGCACTTCATCAATGGCCGTGACTTGAGCGGTTGCAGCTGGGCTAGAGTGTACTTGAACAGAGGAGTGCTCGGAACGAGCTTCGAAAAGTGAAGCCCAAAACAGGGTCAAGCCCATAGGCGTGCGCACAGGAGGGGCGGCCGCCCTCCCTAATCACCTAAGAGGGGGGGCGCAAAATCTGCCCCGTACAATGACCCTTCTAGTCACCTAAGAGGGGGGGGGGCGCAAAATCTGCCCCATACATTGAATTAGTAGGGTGGGGGGGGGCGCTGCAATGAACCTTCACCCCCCCCCCTGATGGGGAACCCTGCGCACGCCTATGGTCAAGCCGCTTGTGGCGCTGCGATCGTTATAGTCTGCAATGTGTCGTCGTTAAAGAGTTGTAAGTGCGCGGCTCCGCCAATGTGGTGCAGGGGTAGAATGCCCATTTCCCACTCAAAAGGGCCGGGTTCGAATCGCAGCTGTAGATGGTGGGCTTTCATTCTTAGTGCCACCTTTTATAGCTGTATTGGCTTTCCTTTGCTTCTTAAAACTAGGCGGACTTAAAACTAAGTCCGCCATAACTGTTTTGCTCCATCTCGTGCTCTTTTATTGCTAAAAAATAGTAATAAACAACTATTGCACGCACCGAAAGCCATTTCAGAAGCATGTGTAGGCATTGATGAAGTCATTATTCGGTTCTGCATTGTTTCCGGCGTATTCTCAAAGGCATTGCCTTTGAGAATTGTGCCTGCTCCGAGAAAGTGGCCGTTTGGGCGCTGGATGGACACCAAAGGACGAGAACGGCACTGTGCGCTGTAGCACCAGACGCCAGTCACGGGCGCCTCGTGCACCGGACAAGTTGAGACGAGCGGGTGCAGAGCAGCTGACCTCCTGCCTTTCGTTGTATTTTCGTTGCGCTGGCGAGCAGGGTTTCCAGCGCGGGCGCCGGACTGCACGCGTTAATCTTACGACAACGCTTTGCCACGCATACTTCGCTTAGCGGGGCCTGCACATAATTCAGTTTGCATAAAATGCGAACAAGTATTTTCGTGGTCCGAATGGCGCGAAAGCACAACTCCTGCATAATTACGTTTGCAGTGTAGGAAGAAATGCGCGTCACGCTTTCATCTTTTTCCAGCCCCAAGATATTTTAAATGTGTCTAACGCGAAAGGTAATTTGGTACGGTTATTTTTCGCCTATGCTATTGGCAGTACGAGGAGGCTTTTTCATTCAGGTGACGAAACAATTGAAATGGTGGCTTTAACTAAGGCGATCATGGGCAGCTTAGTTCTATATTTATCGCCTGAAAAGGAAATCCTTCTGTCAGCAGGAGACATGCTCACATGCTCACATAGCAACGCAGCGTAGGCACTTTTGTGTAGTTTGTGATAAGCACGCGATATATAAATGTTGTGAATCTAGCACAATAGAAACAAAACAGGCAGAGATACTCGTATGCTGGGTTTGTGCAAATGGATGATAAATAAAAATGCGAATAGATACTGCTGCAGGCGATGTCCCGAACTGCAATGGATCCTTCAAAATTGGCTAGCGCGAAATCGACAGGGACTAAGAAGGAACACTGATGTACAGGACAGGCGCTACTCGCAACTAAGCTTTATTCAGAAAAGTCTTCCTACATATATACACAGCCGAGTGGCGCGCGCAGGCGCAATGCACATGACAGTCGACAATGCTAATCAGGATCGGGATAGCAAAACATATCCGCATCATAACCAAGTTTCTAAAAACAGTCTTTCCTTACTGCAGCAGAACAACAGAAGTGTCACTGATACATTCACGGTCTTTCTTTTTAATGTCATAAGCCTCCATTAGTTCTCTCGCCAGCGCATTCCCACTTCTGCTCAGAATTCGAATGCTAGACAGCACTGGCTCACAGACACAGGTCCTACAATGCATAGGCAGATGAAAAGTAAAATTATTAAATGCGAGGCATTTTTTGGCGAACCTTTCGCACTTTGAGCGTTTCTATCTACGTATCTATCTATCTATCTATCTATCTATCTATCTATCTATCTATCTATCTAGCCGCCAACGTCCGGGGGCTCTCATGATCGCTTCCTTAAGTTGGTGTAGACCAAAATTGGCATGGGAGGGTAAGAGGATTTGACGAATATGACTGTCGGGTCATGACATGAATAACGTGAAAATCCTGTCGTGTACATCGTCAAACCCTTTCCTCCAGACACGTGTGGCACATACCGGTTTACCACGGACCGCAGTGCACGGGTATGCGCCACAGATGATTGACATTTGATATCTAGCAAAGAACGGCGACAACAGACATTTCAACGCGAGAGCGTTAAGAAAAACCGACATCGGCAGCGTTGACCCGACGAATGGAAAGAATGAAAATTAAGATCCCAGCAGGAATCGAACGCAAGTATTCTGCGTGGCAATCATGTATTCTACCACAGAGCCACGCCAAGTCTATAAACTGGTTTGGAAAAACAGCCTATGCAGGCGTAATGTCGCTGCAACGTCAATTGTGGTTGTTGTGCTTGCTATCTAATTTTACAAGAAAGCAATAAACACTACATGATACTCCTACAGGCGTCATATCAGATTAACGTCTGTGGTTCCAGTGTTGGCTCCGCTTTTGCAGCAGTCTAATAAAACATTGCATTTCTATTCCATGAGTCAGCAAGCTATATTCAAGCATTGCTCGGCCCCAGAGGAATACACTAACGAAAGTTACGTATAATATTCACATCATCGCACCGTAAAGTGCTCTTCGTCCGCCAGAACGACGCAGTGTCCTCTTCATTTCTTACGAGACTGGGCGATGTCCTCATGCTGACCGAGAATGATGCCAGATTGATTGACAGCCGCTTTGTAGACTATAGGCTACGTAGGCCACATACGCCCAGGTAGTCCACGACTACGACAAGCGCCATCACTGGTGTTGGTCTACGTAGCACTATCCAGGCCTATCACCAACGCGAAGGGTGACTTCAGATTCCGACATGTCGCCTGCTCTGTCGACAGACAATTTGTCGACGAAATGACCGAGACATCCACGATTTCCAACAGCTGTACTATACCTCATACTTCGTTACACATGGACCCCTCGTCACCGCGATCACGACCTGATCCGATAACAAGTCATGACCAGCTGCTGGTGCTCACTGATCACGGGGATGATCTTGTTCAAAGACTGTCAAGAACTTCTTCCACACATGCACGCGGGTTCGTGAAGCGTGCGTGCGTTCTCCATCGTAAGGGACAAGTCAGCTTACCGCTTTCGGTGTTTTCGGTGTTGGTATAATACCCACGTCGCCGTTGGCAGCGTTACCCAACTGTAAACAACTGGTTATATAGCACATTTGCGGCTCTTCAACATATATGTGTGCGTATAACATTTATACAAATCTTTCGCTTCATTTTGTAACGTTTCGCTCAGTAAAAAAATTACGCCACAGTCACCTTCCCGCCGCATGCTTCGCATAACATTGACTACCATGGTACGTGGGATCTGCCGAATTTTAAATGCGAAGCATTTCTTAGCGAACCTCTGGCACTTTGAGCGTTTCTATCTATCTATCTATCTATCTATCTATCTATCTAGCCGCCTACGTCTGGGTGCTCTCATGATCGCCTCCTTAAGTTGGTGTAGACCAAAATTTGCATGAGAGGTAAGAGGATTTGACGAATATGATTGCCGGGTCATGACATGAATAACGTTAAAATCCTGTCGCGTACGTCGTCAAACCCTTTCCCTAGACACGTGTGGCACATACCCGTTTACCACGGACCGCGGTGTACGGGTATGCGCCACAGGTGATTGACAGTTTATATCTACCCAGGATTCGAACGGCGAGAACAGACGTTGGTAACTTAAATGCTAGAGCGTTAAGGAAAACCAACATCGGCAGCGTTGACTCATCGAATGGAAATAATAAAAATTGGGATCCCAGCAGGAATCGAACCCAAGCATTCTGCGTGGCAATCAGGTATTGTACCACTGAGCCACGCCAGGTCTATAAACTGGCTTGGAAAAACAGCCTACGCAGGCGTACTATCGGTGCACCGTCAATTGTGGTTGTCGTGCTGGCTATCTAATTTTACAAGACAGCAATAAACACTACATGATGCTCCTACGATGTGTACTCCTACGATACAGGCGTCATATCAGATGAACGTCTGTAGTTCCAGTGTTGGCTCCTCTTTTATAGCAGTCTAATAAACATTACATTTGTATTCCTATGATTCAGGAAGCTATATTGGAGCATTGCTCGACCCGGGAGGAATACATTAACGAATGTTACATATGATATCCACATCACAGCACATAAAGTGCACTTCGTCCACCAGAACGACGAAGTGTCCTCTTCATTTCTTACGAGGCTGGGCGATGGCCTCATGCTGACCGAGGATGATGCCAGATTCATTGACAGCCGCTTTGTAGACTAGGCTACGTAGGCCACATACGCCCAGCTAGTCTACGAATACGACAAACACCATCCACTGAAGTTGGTCTACGTAGCACTATTGTTACGTTTGGGCCTAAAAATTCATCGAGGCCGACGCTATTGAGCGTACAGCTGTCTACCGGAATGCTGTCTTCTCCCCCCGTATCGGCGCTTAGACGGAGGCAGGAATGCCAATTCTTCCTGGAGGAGCCTATGCCGAGCGAGCGAGCAGGTCGCCGTGGACGGATTTCCCAGAAAAAGGACGTCGGAATTCGGAGACCCCTTTTTGGCTTGTTGTTCTCTGCGTGAGATAGCACCGCGGGAGAGTTTCTCACCCAGCCACATCTGCCTTCTACCCTACCGCAGCAGGGAAAATTAACCTGCGCCAGAGGGAGCGGTCTGCGTGTTTTCCGGAATTCGACACACCTGCTTTATCGTGCGTTTTGGTCAGCGTGGGACTGCGCCGTTGAAGACGCTCCCATCAACCCAGGTGGGGCCTTCACCCGTGGCAGCCATCATTCAACGCTTCTTCCAAGTATTACTGGCAGTGGAAGCGGAGGTCATCGGCCCTTTCCCCTTTGGACTGAAACTCCTCGCCGACCTTCTCACCTACGAGTCTTCGGGGGCGTGGCGAGTGTATTGTGTGACTCTTTGCCTCCTTTCGGGAGGCCGGACGCCAGGACGACAGGTCACCGGATTGGCGGGAGACGCTGACACCGGTTTGCCTGTGCTTCTGCAGTGACGGTTTCGGGGCTATAAAAGCCGAAGACTTTTGACGTTATTTCTCTGCTCTGCTCTGCTCTCTTTTCACTCCTATCTCTTAACCATGTAAATAAATCTACGTTCCTTCTTGAAAGAACGCGCCTCCTCACTGGGAATCATCAGCTATGGGGCCGGACGGCGGGAGCCAGCTACCGTAACGAGACCCGCCGAACCCCAAACCTTACACTATCCAGGCCTACCAGCCTCGACGGCCTATACCTCACCAACACGAAGAGTGGCTTCAGGTTCGGACATGTCGCTGGCTCTGTCGACAGATAATTTGTCGACGAAATGACCGAGGCATCCACGAATTCCAACAGCTCTACTATACCACATATTTCACTACACATGGACCCCTCGTCACTACGATCACGACCGGATCCTATAACAAGTCATGACCAGCTGTTGGTGCTCACTGATCATGGTGATGATGCCCTTGTTCAAGAACTGTCAAGAACTTCTTGCACACATGCACACGGTTTCGTGAAACGTGCGTGCGTTTTCGGGACACGTATAAGCACTACATATCAGCTTACCGCTTCTGGTTTTGGTAATACCCACGGTGTCATTGGCTGCGTTAACCAACCGTAAACAACTGGTTATATAACACATATGCGGCTCTTCAACATATATATGTGTGCGTGTAAAATATATACAAATCTTTAGCGTCATTTTGTAAGGTGTCGCTCAGTAAAAAAAGTTACGCCACAGTCACCTACCCGCCACATGCTTCGCATAGCATCGACCCCCACGGTACGTGGGATCTGCCGAATTTTTTTTTAACAGATCGCTCGTGTTCCCGTGCTCGATCGTTGACGCAACGACCAGTTTGTCCGATATAAACCTTGCCAAGTGAGTGGGATTTTGTACACGCGCCTACGGCGCATGTGACGTAGGGCCGAACGTGCTTTTTTCCGCATGTCGGTTTTTTTAGTGGTCCCGAAATGCGAGGGCATAGCCCAGCCAGTTTATGCGGCGCTGAAAAAACTATAGGTACATTGTACCTATTTGCCACATTTTTTTAAATTGTGTGCCACTTTGTGCACATACGGCACCACTTCCGGCATTTTTTCTGCACGAGCAGAGCCAGGCCTCTTCTTCCCCTTCAGTTTCTGAAGGAGGGTTTCGGACACAACAGTCAAGTTCGAGCAGGGGAACCCAGCCGCCTGTAGGCGCTCAATCTGGCTATTAAAACTATCCTGAGCCAAGTGAACGCAGGTCTTTGCCAGCACCGATTCAAGGCATTGTGAGGCAATAGCTCGTTTTACAACCTTACTATGAGCAGAATCAAAGGGTAAAAGCTCTTTTTGGGCTCGCGGAGAGTACTTCCAGCAAATATGCTGCTCCCTTAAAAGCATATTAAGATCTAAAAATTGCAAGGTGTCATTGTTAGGAAGTTCATGGGTGAAGGTTAAACCCTTTCCGTGTCGTCTAAACAGGTTTAAAATATCATCAACAGCACTAGTATTCGACTGGAAGGGATTAGTGTTTAAAAGCACGAGAAAGCCGTCTACATATCTAAAAACTCGTAGAACTTTCTCGCTGTCCAATAGGTTATTCAAGACGCGGTCAACAGCAGCTAAAAAAATATTGCAGAGCACTGGGAAAACACATGAACCAATACAAATTCCCTTTCGCTGGATGAACATCTCGCTGTCAGAAGCAACATAAGTTGAGGATAGGTAGTACTCTAGTAAGGTCATAAAATTATCGACCGAGATACCGGTAGAATTCTGGAAAGCGACATCTCCGTTCTTTTCTATGCAACAGCGCACGGCAGGTAAAAGGCATCGTGTGAAAGGGAGTAGAACAAGTCCTCTACATCTATCGACAAGGCAGACTTGCAGGAATCAAGAGATGCCAGAAACGTTGTCACTTCTTTTGAATTTTTAACAATAAAGGGATCATCAATAATTAGAGTGTTTAAGTTTTTCAACAAAAACTGACTTAGCTGCTGCTGCCAAGTACTCTGCTGAGTAACTATACTTCTAAAAGGCATGTCGACCTTATGGGTTTTAACACTGAAGAATACGGACAAAGACAAAAGCTTACTGTCCATAATAGCCTTACACAACCCTGAAAGTTTATACACAAAGAAACGGCTTTTGTTTTTACCTTGCTCAGGTTTACTTTTGCAGGAGCGAAGTTCTTGGTCAAAGCTTCAGTGGCTTTTTGACAAAACGTCGCTGAAGGCAACACCACAAAACCACTGTCCTTATCTGCTTGTAGAAGACGAAGTTCATTGTCCTTGCAGAATTTCACCACATCACTAATTTTTCCGTTGGATCTCAGGTGGGAGCGCTTCACAGTTTGGACAGTCTGTCCAAACTTGACTGCTGTGTCCGAAACCCTACTTCAGAAACTGAAGGGGAGGAAGAGGCCTGGCTCTGCTCGTGCAGAAAAAAAGGCCGGAAGTGGTGCCGTATGTGCACAAAGTGGCACACAATTTAAAAAAAATGTGGCAAATAGGTACAACGTACCTATAGTTTTTTTCAGCGCCGCATAAACTGGCTGGGCTATGCGCTCGCATTTCGGGACCACTTAAAAAACCGACGTGTGGAAAAAAGCACGTTCGGCCCTACGTCACATGCGCCGTAGGCGTCGTGTACGAAATCCCACTCACTTGTGGCAAGGTTTATATCGGACAAACTGATCGTTGCGTCAACGATCGAGCACGGGAACACGAGCGATCTGTTAAAAATAATTTGACTTTTCATTTGCCTATGCATTGTAGGACCTGTGCCTGTGAGCCAGTGCTGTCTAGCATTCGAATTCTGGGCAGAAGTGGGAATGCGCTGGCGAGAGAACTAATGGAGGCTTATCACATTAAAAAGAAAGACCGTGAATGTATCAGTGACACTTCTGTTGTTCTGTGCAGTAAGGAAAGACTGTTCTGAGAAACTTGGTTATGATGCGAATATGTTTTGCGATCCCGATCCTGATTAGCATTGTCGACTGTCATGTGCATTGCGCCTGCGCGCGCCACTCGGCTGTGTATATATGTAGGAAGACTTTTCTGAATAAAGCTTAGTTGCGAGTAGCGCCTGTCCTGTACATCAGTATTCCTTCTTAGTTCTTGTCGATTTCGCGCTAGCCAATTTTGAAGATTATGAACCAACTAGCCCAGCAACGTATACTATTATGCAATGAATCCGCCGGTGTGCGGCACTTACGCTAGCAGACGAGATTGTCGATACTAGTGTGTTGATGTGGTTTTCACAAAATTTCTTTGCACTATACTATAGTAAATGCAGTCTTTTCGCGCAGCTATCAAACAATGCGACGCTTAAAGAACGCCTACAAACGCGGACAAGGACAACGTTAAACGCAGCGGTGGGGACAGCGGCCGGTCCATTCGGCCGGTCTACTAGAAAAAGGCGCAGTGGCAGCGCCTGATGGCGTCTACACAAACGGGCACGCCCGCTCCTTCTCAGACGCGTCACTAGGAAATTATTCTACGCACGCTAGAGAACACCGTGCTGCGCGAAAAACGAAACTGAAACTTAAAAAAAAAAAAGACTCATAGACAGTTCGCTAGCTAAAGCAATCCAATCCGAAGCGAATGGTAATTAAACGATCGCAGCTTACCCTCTAACCTTTTACAATATGAAACTCTGGGTGCTATTCTGGACTTCCGCCATTTTCTGTCAAATTTGACGTAGGCGTGACGTGTACACAATGATGACGCAAACGCATGAAATGCTTGCGAAACGTGACGTAAAGGGGACATAAGATGCAAAGAAACGTGCAATTAAATAGTATTTTGTATCTGAAATTGTTAATGTAACAACAAAAAAATAAAAGAAAAGTGAAGCGTTTAGTTTTAAAGTTGTGAAGCAGACGATAACGTCTGCAATTTAGCGCCATATTTGGAGTTGAGCGACAAAGCATAGTAACTTTTTTAGCCAATAAGCGAACCAGCCAAGCCAGCGTCGACATTGCCGACATCGTTATTTCGCTGGTTGTTTTGTGTAGGTGTTCTGTGGTTATGTGGTTATGTCGGCAGATCGCGAACAGTGGGCCGCGATGTTGCATTTTTTTACCGATCGTCCCTGTATGGGGAGGGTGGTTTGCAACTTACTACCGGAGGTACGATGGGAGCCGTGACAGACGATGACAGAGCGCCTTTACCGCCTGGGCCCCAGCAGCAGGCCGCCGCCGGAGTGGCGGCAGCTCGAGCTCGAGGCGCGGAATGACGGTGCAGTCAGGTAAGCTTGCGTTTCACTCAGGTGGTGTTGAAGTTTCAGCTATGCGCATGCTTATTGCAGGAGAACAGGCGGATGGCCGTTCAATTTGGCGACGCACGTTCGGTGGACGACGCCCGCATCGTTACAAGTATGCGCGTCGACCCCGTCTTGGGCTGCGGTGGCCCTTCGTTCCCAGGGCCCGCGGCGTCTAGAAGCGCTATAAGGAGCTGCACAGCATTGCAAGTATTAATAATGCCCCTTCTGTTCCTTCTGTCTTTTTTGTTGCGGTGGCTGTTCCGCGTCTAGTTTATCTTAAGTAATGTGCCAACTAGCCCAACAGCCAGCTGAGTTATTTATAACGTCTCCGATGCGCGAAGTATCTTCCTGAACTGTCGTGATCATTAAGATGGTGCTATATGTTTTGCTGAGGATGCGTAAGAACTACTGTAAGTAAAAGTTACAATCATGTAAATATACATAAGCAGAAGCAATAAGACTTAAGTTTCAGGACCTCACGTTACGCGCGATCAGTTGAATCTGAAAGATAAAGTCTAGGCGAATCTCAATCCACAGAAGTGATGCACCTCCGAAGGTGTTAACTGTGGAAGGTACTTCCACGTTGCTTACAACATACGGATAAGAAGTGCGTAATGGTCACAGTAAAGAAGAGGAATTGTAGTATTTCATGCAGTTGATGTTACATTGGACTGGCAACACTAAGAAGTGCACAAACTGCATTCAAAGAGATGTCTTTTATGCAGATGTGCTGGTTTCAAAACTGGCTGGTACAATATTAGAGGCATCCTTTGTTGTTGTTGGCAGCAGTGAATAAGACAATGATGTAAGCAATGAGACAACTTGACTGCTTTATATTATTGCAAGGATGATGAATTGACTCACAATGATGAATTAACAGAAGAAGATCAATTGACTCACAATGCATTATGAAATATCATGTATTACTCTTGCATGTAAACTTTTATAGTCCACCAGAGAAACCAGGACAGAAAGTAGCTACACAGTGCTGTGCCCACGTTGCCCCTTTCGGTACTGGTTCGTTTTGTGCCTATAAGCGTTTACATAGATTACCAACCACAGCAAGCTTGTGCTCTTGCATGTACGAGTGGCTACTACATGAATAGAGCTTTTGTACACACCTGCCAGACTCGTACAGTCATCGCATGGGTTCGCATTGTGAATAAAGTGCCGAAAACAATGCTCTCGAATGGCATTTTAATGTTGCATGCACTGCTGCAAAATAACACAGGCTGTTTACAGAGTCACTGTGGTCTCAACAAACTAGTCCTCCTACGATTTGCGGCAGAAACTGAGCATGCTTTTGCCTAACTGCTTGGTACAATTAGCATGCTCTCAATGAACGAACACAATGAAGCTTTTGTCAGAATACAATTCCTGCAAGAACACAAGTACAGGGCATAGGTATAGGATCGAATACAATGCAAGTGGCTACTTTGTCATGAGAAACAGCAAGAGCTTCTTGTGTTTCACGTTTCTGTGCACATCTCGCAGGAATGTAAACCCCATTACATCGAGTCGTGCCCAGCTGTGAACCACTACAAAGCGTGATCCTGCCTTTGCCTACCCGCCTGGTTCATGTCTACTGCAGCCGTATCGTCGCTATTGTTGTTGTAAAGGTCCGCATATTCTCATTCGAGTTCTTCAGTGCAAGGGATGTCGTCTCGCTCAGGCAGGTGCTGCCAACACCGAGGTTGTGAAGCACGACACAAACTGCGATGATCTTCGACGTGAAGAGTGGGCCATAGTACAGTGTTCTGTACCTCTGCAAGCACCGAAAGTGGGCCTTGAGGGCTCCAGTGCACAGTTATACGACGCACCGCAGTGAAGAGTGGGTGCGGTGGAATCGGGCAGCAGAGGATTCTGCAGGATGTGCTCCAGGGATGGGGTTAAGCAGCCAAGGTTGAAGCGAGTATGCACTATCACCTGTGGAGGACAGTGTTTCAATTAGCATAATATGAATGTATACATGAATATGTACTATTCCTTTCTCACTTCTTTTAACTTATTCGAAGACATCGTGTCACTGATATGCACTGCTTTCCTTTTTTTTACAGCTAGACATATTCACAGAATTGCTTGTCTGGTTAGGTTACATAATTACGGCTTTTGAAATGCTCCAACGAAAAAATGGCTTTATCAACTCAATTCCTTCGTCAGGAGGAATGACAACGAAGCTACTGAACTGCAGCCCTTAACTTCTTTTATAGAGAAGAAGGGGCGAGTGACAGAAGGCGCATCTTCTTTGGTGGTAAGGGTGTTGTGCTTTCTTTTGATTGCATGGGACTGATGCGCGGCTGCAGACGGTCAGCGCACTCAAGGCTTGGTTTCCCTTAGATTTTTTTTTGTGCTTAGGCCGTCAATGAAACGTGACAGCAGGTTTCTTTTGCAACCGTTTGAGTTGTTTTTTAGCGCTTTTTATGAACCATGACTGAAATACCTTTGAGTTGTCAATTGACTTATTTTATTGCTATATAGCACATGGCTGTGCTTGCTTATTTGTATTTTTTATACAAGTTGTCCTTTCTACACCTAAATGTATTTATGAATGTACAACATCTATGGCAGTTGTATTTGATGTATTCTTTTTTTTAACATAGCCTCAGAGTGTAGCATTTTCTGTATAATCGCATGCTTACTATTTATTATTTCACCACTTTATAATAAAGGATCACACAATCTCTTCATGAAAGTTTATTTCATTCTTGACCGATCATTGCACTGGTAGTCTTTCCCATGACCATAGAAAGACAAGTTGCAATTATACACTGAGAGCAAGTCGGATTACTGTGTGCCGCCTCGGGTCTCAGTATGACTTGTTTTCTCAAATGTGTGCATGAGAGAATTTTCATTCAAGGGAACACGAGTGCCACTAAAGTAGATAGTGTTCAACCAAGGTAGCTGCCAGTAATAACATACGGGGCAGAAATTTGGACAAAGAGACTTGAGTAGTTAAGAACCATGCAGCGTGTAATAAAATTACCATGAATAATGTTTTTGCTACACTAAGACACCACACAAGCATTCTCACGCTTGCATACCAAGCAGCTATTCACCAACCTGGCCACGGCGTCCACTGCCCAGTCCTGGCTCACGGTGGATGTCTTCCACATAAAGGCGTCGTGCACGGGCCCCGAGTGCGAGGGCAGTCATCGGCAGGGTAGGTCACATACCTGCAGAGTGTTGTTTGCATTGGAAGGAAGTCGGCAACAGCAATAAAACCAGCTACATGCAGAACAACTGTAACTGTGTGGTCCAACGCACTTATTTCTCTCGAGTTGCTTTCGGAGCGCAGCTTCGACAGCTGTATCCTTCATTTCATATGTGGCAGTTACTGCATGTCTGCATATCACTCTTTATGAAATTAGAGCGCAATCAGCACGTTTGATTTCCTTTCATGCATTATTTTTCTTAAAAGCTACCACGATCAAATATGAAGCTCGATAAACTTTTTATGGTGTCACGTCACCCCTGCCAAAACTAAATAGTGACGGAAACTCCGTTTACCGCGACTACTGCGTTCTTTTCTATCACTGCAGTTGGAGCCACCGCAAATGTCGTTAAAATACTGGAGAGTGGCGAAAAGCTGTCTTTCACGTTCCTCATTTGCATTCTACTAACAGCATGCGCGAGATTGAATAAGATGAAATTTGTTCTCACCACCGTGACGCTGAGGGCGTAAAAGTTCTTGCGGCAAAAGTAAGCAGCCTTGTTGCCATCGTCCTTTTCATACGGCCCACTTATGCACACGAACGTGTCGTCGACCACCTCAACGCAGCCTTCAAATCTTGCATCTATGTGGACAAAGCCTTCCTTTGGGCAGGGAGGGCGATCCACTCATTGCCGAGGCGCTCGACGATCGCTTCCATGACAGCATGAATCGTGAGACCCACACTGGACTAGCTCGTCGCCACGTCCTCGTTGTTCGAGATCGCGTCGTGGTAACTGCCGGTGGCGAACAAGCGAAGGGCGCAAAGCACTTGTAGCTCAACAAAAACAACAACAACGGTCGGGGCTGTTCTCGTGTCCGTACTCCGCCTCTCCAGGTCCTGGCGAAGCTCCCCGCACAGCCATCGCACAGTGTCCTTCGTCAGCCGGCACCACAGTTGAAATAATTGATCGGTCATCACAAAAGCATCGCGGTACTCGCGATGCTTCCTGCAACTCCAGCCACTACACAACAAAGGGCAGCGCCATTTTTCTTCGCTTATCTAGCTCTAGCGTTCTCTTGCGGCGAGAACCGCAACTTCGAACAAGCCAAATTAAACAATAACCTTTTATTTTAACAAGCAAGCTTCATGTACAACACTTTATAATATTACTAACCGAAAACATGCTTGTAAAGTAACTCACGGAATGGCATCTACACATACGTATGTGAGGCTGCACATCGAACAAGCAACTCAATTTACAATAATATGGCGGCCAATTTTGGGCACTTCATTGGGTGTGTTCCAATAGGCCTCCAACGCTCAAGTTTGCGCAGCGCCGTCCGCCGCCCCAGCGGAGAGAGGGGAAAACTCCGGTAGCTGGGACGGGTCGCTCTTGCTTGGTTTTCCCATCGCGCGCGCGGAGAACGTGCTCCCCGGGGCTTTTATCTCGCATTTTTCACGCTATGGGTGCCGTTCCTTCGTCGTACTCGAAAGCAGGCACGCAGTCCTGCTGCATTGTGAACTGTCACAAAAGTTTAAAAATGTCGAAGAGCCGAAAACTTCCTGTCATGTTCTACCGTTTCCAATGCAAGCAGTCCGAGGAGCAGAGGCGTCAAGAGTGGATTATGGCAGTTCGCCGCGATGCTTTCGCGGTCTTGTCACCTTGAAGCAGTTTTTGTCGTACACAGTATTACGAACTATTAACGGGGAGAAACGCGATGATCGTGCTCATTTGAAAGGGAAGTGCGTTTGTGAACCGAAGTTACAACAAATAGGCAGCCGCTGTACGTTTCGAGATTGCGCGCGGGCTTTCCGAGTCAACCATTTATAATGTTACAGCAGCGGAGCATTTGGGCTTATTACACCACAGTTTAAATAACGTACCGTGAGTACTAAGTGTTTAATTCAGCTGATTGCGGTACATTTCCCGTCGCGGCTCCCTGTAAACAGAATTAAGCTGTATGTTTGCACTGAGCGTTTATATTGACCTTGCATGCGACACGCCGTGATTGCTTAGAAGGCTGAAGTGTTGCGCTGCTAAAATCGTGGTCATGGGTTCGATTCACGCATACAGCAGCTGCGTTTCGATGGGAGCGAAATGCACTAACACCGGCGTACTTAGATTTACGTACACGTTAAAGAAACCCAGGTGGCCGAAATTAATCCGAATTAATCCACCACGGCGTGCCTCGTATTAATGTCATGCGTTCGGCACGTAATAAAAAGCCTTGCATGCCGCTTTGGAAACGAGCTGAAAAAAGAACCAAGGTGGCAATTAAATTTTCGATGGCTTCGCGAATTCAGATGCGCTTATTACTAGGGCACTAATCTCGGCATAATCATAAACATGCGCGATCCCAGTGGGTATTGTATAGTATCAGGGGCGTAGCCAGAAATTTTTTCGGGGGGGGGGGGGGGGGGGTCCAACCATACTTTATGTATGTTTGTGCGTGCGTTTGTATGTGTGCGTGTACATATACGCAAGCAAAATTGAAAATTTTCGGGGAGGGTTTGAACCCCCCCCCCCCCCCCTTGGCTACGCCCCTGTATAGTATGATGCTGACCAAGCGAGCTGTCGAAACAACCAAAGCGACATTCGAATATGCGAACACGGTGCGTGATCAGGCGTCGATATTATTCGAAATGAAACACGCCTCTGCAAGAAACATGCATCGTCGAAGTGGGCATGAAATATTTATTTATTTTTTGTTTGCGTATATCATTATGCTGTCAAAGGGAGCTCTAAAAAAATCCAAGGCGACATTAAACTTGCGATCCGACGTTGTTATCATTCGATGCAAACCTCGGCAAAAGTGAAACTCCCACGAAACTGAACACTGCGCATTGCGATGCAGCCAGTGACTCAACAGGGCAGATGTAAATTTATGCTCTTCACACTGAGCTCATAATAAATTTAAAGCCGCACGACAAACTTGGCATCCAAGCAACTGAAAAGTTATCAATAGAAAACGCACGCGAAAGCGTGGTGGATGTTTGCTGACAGCTCCGAGTAGACACGGCTGCCGCAACGAATGTGCGTTTTACCGGTAACATAATTACAGAACTCGCGCAGTCACCTCCCTACTCATGTCAAAGAAATGTGCCCGTTCAGCATCTGCACGCACGTAGCGCTCGCACAAACAGCATCGCCCTTGACGACCTGCTCGGTCCCGAAAAGGTGGTCGATCAACCGTCCTCCTCTGGTAAGATTCCCACCGTTAAAACGTTTTTTTCCATCTCTGGGATCTTTCTAAACCTTCAGAGCAAGCGACACGTGAAGCTGCACGTGCACGGCGAGCAGAGAACAGCACGTGCAGGGTGCCTGAACGTGCGGAGACAGCGCAGTCAAAAGGCTGGTGTGGGGACAGGAGCGACCGGTTTTCGCAAGAAAGGCGGCGAAACGCGTGCGCCGCAGCGCCCCCTGGCCGAGCTTGGGAGGCCTATACGGCAGTGTCTCCTTCCACCGGGTGGAAGGAGACGTTAGGTGGGCAAAGCGTTCGGTTCACCCATATAGCCGCTTAAAACCGGCTTGACTTGGCTTGAAGTGTATAAGTAGGTGGCGGCAGAGTAGCGTTCAGGCCCGTTTGTGTGGCTTGCGTGGTGAGTGTTGGCAGAGGAGGCACACTACTGTACTGATGTTGATATTGATATTGAGCATGAACTGTGTGCATTAACGAGAACTGTGTGTTGAAGTCGTAGCAAATCGTTGCCGCTTTTGTTGCGATGTCCTCCGGTTCAGTCGACCACTGCCAAATCTATAAGTAATGATAACGAGCTGTGAGCATGAGATAAAGGCCATGTGTTACGTGATTTGTGAAATGTGTCTGTTTGACGCACAGCTTGTACTGTGGCGTACGTGTATATGTGGTAAGTGCGTGCTCTGCGTGGCCCGTTTGTGTGGCTTGCGTGGTGGGTGCTGGCAGGGGAGGCACGGCACTACGCACCACTGTACTGGTGTTGATATTGAGCGTGAACTGTGCGCATTAACGAGAACCACCTCTGACCGTAGGGACGTGATCGCGTTGTGTATGTTGTAGGAGTCGTAGCAAGTTGTTGCCGCTTTCGTTCCTGCGATGACCCCCTGTTCAGTGGACCATTGCCAAATCTATCAGATATGATAACGAGCTGTACGAGTATGAGATAAAGACCATGAGTTACGTGATTTGTGAAAGTCTGTCTGACGCACAGCTTGTGCTGTGGCGGACATGTATGTGTGGTAAGTGCGTGCTTTGCGTGGATCGATCGCTTACAGTTGGAAAGTCATTTGGGCGAAGTGTACTTGAACCATCACTTTTATTTAACGGTGCGTCTAGGGTTACGTCCAGACGTAAATGTAGCCGTCGCTATCGTTACGCCCAGACGTAACTGTCCACGGGGTCCACGGTGCAGTTCTGCCTCCGTGGTTACGCGTCCTATGCGCAGACTAAAACAACTCCTTGCTGTTTTTAATCTACTGTCCCTGAGAATATTTGACGTAAGTTAGGGGTGGTCACCTTGTGGTCGGTGTGAAAGGTTAGACGTTTACACCTATCCACTGTAACTGTAACGTTCAGCACGGCCGCTCGCTGAATTAAGCGGCCATACATTCAGTATCACTGTCGTATCACCGATTTACCAGCACCACTTATGTATTGAGACGTGCGTGGTTTGTTTTGCCGGACTGTTTCGCGTATCAGCAGCTCTGTTGTCGAGACAGACCAGCTGACGCACTTTAGGAAGACGTTAATTTCGGCCTCCGCCGGAGCCACGCTGCCTTCAGCCATCGTCTCGGATGCTGCCTTTTCCTTAGCTTCGTTGAGGCGGTCAACCTCAGTTTGGGGCAATCACGGTTAGTGAAATAAAAGTAAAATAACTTCAGGTCTCCATCGAACTTGATGTAAGTACGGTTTGCGTGCCCGTGTTGATGTATCACACGTCCACTAGGGTTACGTCCATACAATAACAATCGGTACAGCTGCCCCGCGTGTGTACACATAAATGTCGTCTTTAGAAAGCCTCCTTCCGTCCAGTTATGTTGGTGCAGCCTACTTGGCCTACTCGCAACACATTGTTGCGAGATTGGGCTCACCGTCGCGGCGTTAGCAGTGTAGTATGGATGGGCGGTCGGCGGCACATATCCAATTAAGTGTTGCACATATCCAAGAAAGCGCGTCGACTACAGCCCAATGGTGGTATATACGCCCTCCATTGCCACATTAATGCACGAAGCCGTCCTAACGTTCCTATTACGTGTGTGAGAAGTGCAATCCGCCAATCAATGGGGTACTGGCCTTCGGCGACAGTCGTGTTTTCCACTGTGCTCGATGTTTTTTTTTTCTTGCTTTATTTGTACGTGCTTAGGTTGTGTTCTGCCCATACTACAATATAAATGGTGTTGTGCGACTGAACCAATATAATACTTCTTGCTGTAGCGGCTACAAAAAAAAAAAAAAAAAAGCCTGTATTTCTGTGTAATTATAGTTGAAGTGGAACTCTGTGCACTCTGCTTTTCTGTTTGCATGGTTCCGTGTACCTCTCTAGAAGTGCGTGACTTGAGGTCTTTTTTACTGCTAACCGGCCTTTGCAGACTATAGTTCATGCTAGGTATCACAAGGATTTCTAAATCGCCAACACTTCACGACATTGCGAACAGTCATTTACGAAAAGTCCTTAAAACACAGTTCTCTTTCGACTGACTGGAAAATGGCATCGGTTGCTCAATCTGGCCCGCGCAACGTTATCAATAACTACCGCCCCATTTCACTCACTTCTGTGTGCTGCAAAATTCTTGAACACGTTTTATATACCGCCATTGTTAAGCATATAGATAGTAATTCTTTATTGAACTCAAATTAGCACGGATTTAGACATGAACTATCGTGCGTCACACAACTGGTAGAGTTCACACATGTTTTAGCAGCAGCACTGGACGATAACTCTTCGGTTGATTGTATTTTCCTCGACTTTCAGAAGGCGTTCGACACCGTTTCGCACTACTTATTACTGCAAAAACTGTTCAGCTTTGACATTAATCCCCAAGTTATTGCATGGGTTGCTGAATATTTACCTGAGAGGCGACAATGCGCAGTTGTAAACGGCGAACAGTCTGCAATAACTGATGTTACGTCAGGGGTGCCTCAGGGATCAGTACTGGGACCCCTTCTTTTCTTACTTTATATCAATGAGATTAACGAAAACGTACAATATCATATTAGGCTATTTGCAGATGACTGCATATTATACTGCAAAATTACCTCTGAAACTGACTGATCTGTGATCCAAAACGACTTATGTGCGATACACGCATGGTGTGAGCGATGGGAAATGAAACTGAAGCTTAAGAAAACGGTGTGCATGAGGTTCACCAGAAAAAAAAAAAAGTCCAGGTGAATTCGAATACACAATAAACTGCTCACCGGTAAAAATGGTGTGCGAATACAAATACCTAGGCGTTTACTTTTGCCCCTCTTTATCATGGAGTCGGCATGTGGATTATACCGCAGGTAAAGCTTGTCGGAGTTTGGGATTTTTGCGACGAAATACACGTGCATTTCCACAGCAAACCCGGGAGTTATTATATAAAACATACGTAAGATCAGTGCTGGAATACGCGTGCTGCGTGTGGGACCCTTCAACAGCATCAAACAAAGAAAGATTAGAAAAAGTTCAGTCCATGGCGGCAAGATATGTGCTTAATATACCCATGTATGACAGACAGTTTAGTTCAACGGAATCTAAGGCGATATTAAAATGGAAGTCTCTGCAGCATGCGAAGAGCGTCATTTTGACTGAAGCTATTACACAGCATATATCATTTTCATACTCGAATTCCCCGTGACGTATACATTAACCGGCCTCACTACACGTCAGCACGCAAAGATCACGAACACAATTAAGATAAGAGAATATAAATGCAATACATCGTCCTTCAGCAACTCTTTTTTTCCCAGAACTATCAGTCAGTGGAATCGACTTCCTTCCCCAATTGTAGGAACTTCGTCTAATGACGCATTCTTTTCTGCAATAAAAATGATTGAATCTTTTGACCACTGAGCCTTAAAAGAAATCATGCGTACGCCTGGTAATCACCATGATCTATACTGTATCCCATTTGTAAACTGTGTTGTTTTCTTTTAGTGCTTCCTTTGCATCTTGTGCTGTACTATATATTTACCACTGCCGCGCTTTGTTGTAATTACTGTTCGCATTGCCATTAACTATTATCACTGTGCTTTCTGTTTATTTTAGATTGTTTTCCCAATGTATACAACATTTTTGATGTAGCTGTGTTCGACGCAGCTGTGTACGTTTGTGTCGGCGTAGAATAATCTACATTTTCATTTGCACCTGCAACTTTCATGCTTGTTCTTCTTCTGTCCCCCCCCCCCCCCCCACTGTACGTAATGCCTGTATGGGCGCTATAGGTATTAAATAAATAAAATAAAATAATAATTGTGTCTCAAAAATTCTGCATTCACACCTCCATACCGACACGTGCATGCACTCACTTATTAAAAATATAAAACAGCGCTTTTTTAAACACAAGACGAAGGAAAGAAGAGACGTATGTGTCCCTCCATTCCTTCGTCTTGTGTTTAAAAAAGCGCTGCTTTATATTTTTACCATGGAACCTCACCAACTCGCCCAATTTGCGTGTCTTGCTCACTTATTAGTCTGCATACAAGCCTTGGGAATTGAAATGCTTGTTTATATCGTGCAGACATACGTACAAGCATTTGATGCTGTGCTAACACAACGGAATAGGCTGCCCTCTGAGGACGCGCGCAGGACGTTCGCACACTAGCGAACACGGTGTGGCTAGCAGACGACGCAGGGAGCCATAATCAGCTGCTAAAGTTACGTCCACCGTGTGATTCACAATGCGCACTTAAGTTTAATAATTATCTTGCCAGTCTCAGTGGTTGGCTCGTGTCACTGGGACGCTGTCGCTTCGCGGTGCGCCGTCGTCGCTCCACTATTTTGCTCGAGTGGCTGGTGTCACTACAGCAAGAGTACGGAGCGCGACGTGGGCTGGGGCGTCCACCGCTGCCACCAAGGCGATTTCCTTAAACAAAAAATATTACGGCGCCCGTGGAGCACTTAATAAAAAAAGAGAGAGAAGGACAACAGCGATGTTCGAACCAACGTCCTCGCAGATCCGAGCACGACACGTACTAGCCCGCTGCGCCACTAGAGCCGATCGGTTCGGTGCGTCTGATCTCACGCTGGACGTAACTTTAAGATTTGTTATTCTTACGTCCAGACGTAACTGCAACGGCTCCTATAGTTACGTCTAGACGTAACGCGCTAGACACTCCGTTCTTCCTTTCCATCAAGAACCACTACTATTACAGACATTCACAAATCGCATACACATGGCCTTTATCTCACGCTCGTTATCGTTGCTTATAGATTTGGCGGCGGTCCACTGAACACGGGGACATCGCAGAAACAAAGGCGGCAACGACTTGCACACGAATCACTTTCTACAACACTCTACACAACGCGACCACGTCCCCACGGTTACACCACGGCCAGAGGCGGTTTCTCGCGCACACAGTTCACGCTCAAAACCAACACCAGTAGTGCCGTCTCTGCCAACACCCACCACACCACGCAGAAATAAACGGCGGCCTGAACGCTACTCTGCCGCCACCTACTTATACACTTCAAGCCAAGTCAAGCCGGTTTTAAGCGGCTATATGGGTGAACCGAACGCTTTACCCCACCTACCGTCTCCTGCCACCCGCGCGCAGGAGACGCGGCCGTTCCAATACTCACCGTAGACGGCTAAATAGACAGCTAAGTGGACAGCGGCCATCTTAAGTCCCATTCCAATTCTCACGTAGCTGGCAAAATAGACAGCTTCGAGAAAGACAAAAACGATGCAGGCTACTTTGCTGTCCAAACAAGATGGCGGCTCAGCGCAATGCTCGCGTAGCTCGGATCTCGCCGGTATGGTCGTCTGTGCACCAGTAGGCGCGTTTCCAGGCGCTCAATGTAAGCTACGTTAATTTTTTAATAGGTTTGAACACGAAAGAGGCTAAAGAAAGAACATTTACGTTTGTTTTTCTTAGCTTTCTCTTCTCGACGCGAGGTGGCGTCACGTCGCGTAGACGTCTTCTAGACGCGTTCCATTTGTCGGACAACATGACCTCGATGCTGTCTTCTAAGCTGTCAGCGTAGACTGTCTACGATGCTGTCCAGAATTGGAACACAGCCATTGTTCTCACATTTTAAGCTGCAAATTTGGCAGGATGCAACGTCACGCAACGTCAATTTGACGCTACAAAAAGTGAGATCCTGTGACGCAATGGGCGCCATCAGTGCAATGTCCAATCGTGTTGTAGACATGGCGGCTCTTCGTCAAGCGAGCAGTAGTTTCGATAAACCGCAAGTTGACCGTAGGCACAGCTCAGTACCATATTTCGGTTTCGTTGTTTCACCCAAACCTTTATTTCTACATGACAGAGTACGGCGAAGCGTTGCTTCGGAAAAAATTTACGATTTTTTGGCACGTTACGTCATCGCGGATTCCTGTGTCGTAACGCCATTGCAGCGCCACAATGCGAACGACTTCGCGTGACCAATCAAATCATCAACATGGCGGAATTTGACAACATGGCGGAATTTGACAATGTCCAGAATAGCACCCTCTAGCAGAGAGATAAAATATGCCATGTAAAGTCCCGGACCTTAATGCCATGACCTCTATGGCGCCACCAATTGTAAACTCATGGCGCCATTGCGTCTGCGTTTGTTGACCCTTTCGGTGAAGGTTCCGCCGCGTGCAAGGAGCAAAACAATGACCTCTGAGATTCGTATTTTTTATTGCAGTGCAGAGCACCGCAGACAGCGCTGGCGCTGAGGTGTGTAGTCCTGTACGCATGCTTCTATAGAATGATTTAAAGTGAGATAAGCAATAACTGAAAACCCATTTCTTGTAACCAAAACTACAATGTGCAAGAAGAGCATCATAGAAACCCTAATCATAGCATCACAACGGCTTGCATGGCGTCGAGCAGTCTAGCCAAGCGAAGTCACTTACGAAACATTTGGCAACATGGCGTCTCCTTGTGCTTCCGTTTTTTCGCGGCACCAGAGTCTTTACAAGTCGAAAACACCGCCCTGGAAAGAAACGTACCGAAACCAGTGCAGGGAGAGGCTTCGAAAAGGAAGGCAAGCCTTGTTCGACTCTTTCAGGAGTACCGGAGAAGCATGTCACAGCGAACAGCAGCTCCGTTGCTCGGTTACGGAAGTTGTTCGGCAGGAGCTGGACAAATTTCGGTCTGCGTCGTCTGCGGGCGACATAGCAAGGAGTGAAGAAAATGCTGCTGCTGAAGTACCATGGGACGAGACTGAATTCAACGAACAGCTAATGGAAGAGACTCTTGCTGCGCTGCTGGAGGAGGAATTGAACGTTTGGAAACAGTACGAAAGCATGCTTGCGTTGCAAAATCAGGAAGTTGACGCTGCTGTGCACATGTGGAGCAGTGATGTCGTGATATGCCCTGTCTGCCTCAGAAATGATTTGGGCAAGAAAGAAGACTGCATAATTTGTGCTTGTGGGCTGATGATCCCTACTGCTCTGTCGCTGACAGAAATCCGGCTGTGTGTCGAGCGTGTTATCGAGTCTCATTCGACACGTTGCCCGTCACCTGTAACCTTTTCAATGATCGATGCATGTGAACCTGCCTTGGTGTGCCTTTGTAACTGCTGCGACTTTATGAGCAGTGTCCTGTGAATTTTCTGCTCTCTTCTTTGGACGATGCACACTTCAGCGTTTTCTTTTTTTGGACCTGCAGGCCGTAAAAGTAAATATTGCAGTGGAATTACATGAGCCATGTTAAGTGAATATGCGTTTCTTTCCATGGTGTTCAAAATTGTGGCATTCAGTAAAAAGTTTTAAAATTCGCTATTGTACGAATTTCTTATCTCAAGAAACTACGTCGCGTCGCCGCCAAGTCAATTTTGTGTAAGTGCTGCCCGCTGTGAAAGCGGGTGTAGTGCCTAATCACTTATTCTGGTGTCAGAAATAGGCAATCCATATCCTCAAAGGCATAAGCTCGTTAAGCATACTTAACACTCGGCTGCCTAATGTGTTGTGTTTGTGCTGCCATCTACCAACAACTGCACGGCCGAGCTAGGAAGCGTATGTTATGGCTGCTCATGGGTGGCAGCACGTCCCAAGTCGTCGAGGGCAGGTCGAGGGATATTCAAGGGACCATACTATCGCCCAGAAATTTTTGATCAGGGATTTTAAACGCCATTATTTAGATGGTCGTTTACAAGATTGTTATGATGTATATTCTGTCTATAATAAATAGCACTACTAGTTTTATTAGAAGTGCTGGAAGTCAGTGGCGGTAGGTTTTTTGTTGCATCGGTACGATGAACTAGAGCATCGGCATGGCTACGGAAGATGTCGCCACTCATTCCACAAAAATTTGGGTTTAAATGAGAAAATTAACCGCATAATATCAGTCCATGCATTCCTGAAAACGCTCAGCATGGTTAAAAATGGCCTAGATCATTTATTGTTAAAACAGCGATGGCATTTAGGCCACCTCGGCGATCAGACGTAAGCCAGCAGATTCGCGCCGTCGAAGAGCTCGCAGCTACGAAGCTCTCTGATTGGTTGCTATGTGACGTCACCGTGTTGTTAGGATAAGCCAGCTCCTTCGCTTGCGCGGTGTGATGTCCCTTCGTCTCTATGCGCTTCGCGACTTCTCCCTGCGGCTGGTGGTGCTGGCGAAATAGCTCCGTTTTGTTCAAGCTGAAGTATAGAGCAAATCTAACGTCTCTCTTCTAGACAGCCTTTCCCCTGAGCCTGTGTCAGCCTGTGGCTCTGAAGTCATCCGCGCAGGTAGGCTACCGGCGTGTTCCGCGATTTTTGCATCGGAACGGTGGGTGCGCCTCTACGCTTCTCACATGTTCACATTCGTGCGCTAGGTGGTACCATCTTGAATGATGTTTTCAATAGGCAGGGTTGGTTTGTTCGTAACGCTTCGTGTTGTCGATGAATATCAGCATCGGGCCAGTGGCATGCTTTGCTCCTCGCTCTTGCACGGAATGTTCTCGCTTGTGAGGGTTGTGTTAAAAGCCGCCTGTGGCGCGCGCCGGGTTAGGTTTAGCTGTGCTTTTGATATTTTTGCGTGAACAATGAATCAGGAAAGGCCTCTTATCTATGACATTCGCGTCGCTGTTAACTGTGGCACAATAACATTTGATTGCTCTGACAGCTTGGAGGCGAAGAACCTGTTCGCGGTCATCTGGCTAGGCTGCCACCATTTCCGAACACCTCCTGCCGAGTCACTTCGCTGCAAGGCATGCACGTGTTCTTATGACGGCTGCTGTCCGACAAGCCATCCTCCATCAAGGTCTGTTGTGCTCCGTTTGTACCGATTGCTCGTACGTGTCGCTTCTCGCTGAAATGTCACAGTGCTGCCCGCACGACTCGTTGTTTTCTTGTGCAGGTGATAAGTATAGATTATACCCAATGCGCACATGACCACGAAGATGGACCGCTCATCTTCCTTTCGTTTACTGACGTTCGTGCCGCGTTCGAAAGCGCCATTATGTTTCAGGCTTTTTCTATTTATTCGCCTGGGGCTTTACTATTGTATAACGTGTACTCGCTTATAATCGTCGGGATTTAATGGTGCTGCTACATAGTCTTTTTGTTACCGCTTCGACAAATGCGTGTGCAAGTTCGTCAGCCGCGTCCGCTTTTTCGTTTTCTTTTTTGTAAGCGCAGCGAGGAGCTTTTTTTTCAGCTGAAGCTTACTGTGAGTGAGTTAAACAGGAGTGCACCTGACTGAACAGTCCGAACTAATAAAATGAGGATAAGGCATTATTGAAAACTGCTAGAGAACTTCGTTACTTTCAGTTGACGCATGCGATTTGCCACTAATATAGTTTACAGTTTGTAGTATTTTTAATTTGTTGATTGTTGCCGTTAGCTAATTCTTCTTTGTGGCCATTGAAGATGTTCGAAAGTACCAAGAGGTATGTGAACCATGTTCGCTGTTATATTTCCGTCCGCTGGCTCGCACCTTTGGATTGCTTGTAGTACAGGAACACAGCTTCACACGATTGTGAAAATGCAGATTATAATTTTTTGTTTTTACTCTCTATGGGCTGATTCCCTACACAAGTGAACTAGGCGAAGCAGATTCCCAAAATGCTCCGTTAATAGTAATTGCGTGCAGAAATTTGCATAGAAGCGGAAAGTGGCGTTTATATACGTGTGCATCTGTTGCAGCTCTGGATTCAACCGTGTCTGTATCTGATGCAGGTGTTACATGGAACTGCTTTAGATTGCATTTAAGCCCAGCGTTTGGACCCTTTGCACTGCTTGTGACCACCTTAGCCTAGAATATCAGGCCACTCGTAAGCGCCTATTTTCCTTCATTTCCTTCAACAATCTCTGATATAGTTTAATGTTCTTTACATCAAAAGTAATGCTCAACAGCATCTGGTCAGTGCACATTGTTCATAAAAGATCTAAACCTAATACAAGCAATATATTTATAAAATGTTTGAGAACTGTGTATGTTGCTTGGTGGACTGTGACTTCCATAAAAAACCATGCTTATGGTATCCACGGGCAGGTCATGTTTTCTTTCTTTCTTTCTTTGTGACTTTCAGTTATTGGTAAATTTTCTTAGCATTATATTTTTCTTATTAACATGGCCATCCACTTCATGCCATATGACGTATTTTATGCAGTCTGCAACAAATGGCAAATTTTCCTATTTCACAGCGGTGTTAGTCATTTTGTGAAACAAAAAGAACTAAAACACTTCCTGCAGAAGTATTTCAGGAAACAGATGTTCTAACTGCTTCTTCCCTTGCTTTTTTCTCTATATTACACCGATTATTAGAGAATTGCCTGTTCTAAAAAGCACAAACCAACTTCATTGCTTCAAGAGGCAGACATCAGTTGCACAAGGAATCCTATTGTGTGGGCTCATTATACGAGGGTGGTCTGAAAAGTTCTCAGCCTGATGTAGAAAAAAGCGTCTTGGACCTTCAAAATTATTTTGATCATTCAACATAGTCTCCTCTAGACTCTACACACTTGGTCCATCGATATTCCAGAGCCAGGATTCCGTCGTTAAAATAACTTTGTGGAAGTCCTGAAAAGTACTCATCCACAGCAGCAATCGCTTCTTCATTTGATGAAAAACGTTGTCCACCAAGAAAGATTTTGAGTTTTGGGAACAGGTGGTGGTCCGACGGGGCCAAGTCAGGAGAATGGGTTGGATGCTCCAACAATTCGTACTTCAAATCATGAAATTTCGCCATTGCAAGATGTCCTTTGTGCACCGGTGCATTGTCCTGATGAAAGATGATTTTCTTCTTCTGCAAACCTGGTCTTTCCTCACGAATTTTCTGATTCAATTGAGTCAAATGGTCAGAATAATACTCCCCAGTTATGGTTTTAGCCTTTTCAAGATAATCCACAAGCAGAATGGCTTTAGCGTCACATAAAACAGAGGCCATCACCTTTCCTGCGGAAGGAACTGGCTTGGCTTTCTTTGGTGCAGAGGACCCGGCTTCAGTCCACTGCTTTGATTGTTGTTTCGATTCCGGTGTGTAATGGTGAATCCAAGTTTCATCCATTGTTATAAATCTGCACAAAAAGTCCGCTGGATTTTTGTTTGTTACAGCTCCAAAGCACGCTGTGACATCGTCATGCGGTTGCGTTTTTGCTCAGGAATAAGGATGCACAGCACCCATCTTGCACAGAGCTTGTTCATGTGTAGTTCGTTATGCAAAATGTGACATACACGTTCCACTGAGATGCCAACAGCCTCGGCAATTTCACGCAACTTCACTCTCCTGTCTTCCAAAGCCATATCGTGCACACGGTCAATCAATTCAGGAGTTGTTGCACTTTTGGGGCGCCCTTCGCGCGGGTCATCTTCAATGCTCTCTCTCCCCCGCTTAAACTCAGCAGCCCATTTCTTGACTGTGGAGTGTGAAGGTGAATCTTGCTTGTAAACTAGGGATGTGCGAATAGTGAAATTTAATCTCGAATCGAATTCGAATCGAATAGTGCCGAATAGTGGCCAAAAATATCGAATATCGAATCGAATAGTACATTTACACAAAATGTGTACCGCCAGTTACGGCAAGACAAGGGAAAAATCACGGGTACTGATAGCTTCATTACGCACTTGTTCAGGGGTGGCTTTTGTTTCAGCTTTTATGGGCGATGTTGATAGAAGAGCCACCATCCCAGTGAGCAGCGGCACACCTAACAGAGGGGGCTACGGTAGCTAGCTTTCTTTCCCCATGGTCGAGCTCATCTGACAACTGTAATGTTGTGCCCATGGGTGCTCCGGGCTCAAAAGTCTTCGGGCGCCCGTTCACAGCAGTGTTTTAACTGCGCGCTGGAACGATGAGAGTCTCTCAACTAGTTGTACAGTGCGGCAGTGGCGACTGACCAGCGAGAAATTTTTACATGCAAAGCCAATCACCGAGGGTTTCGCAGGCCAAAGTCAGGTAGTTTTACGGCGCTTGCAGCATATGCGAGCGAACTACGCAAGAAGAGCGAAGTTGTGATGGACTTCACAGTTTTCTCATGTGTTTTTCTACGTGCGGAAATGATAAAATATCCTTTAAGATCAACATACGCTCGCTTTTGAACCAGTATGTCAATGAAAGTTTAACGAACGGTGACGTTAGCATTTGTTTTAGCCTCACTACCCTAGGCAAGTTGCACCATTGGCCTTTGTCGCGTTTTAGATATTCGTCTTGTCGAATTATTCGAAACTTCGAATACTAGCTATTCGAAAGTCGAATAGAATTATTCGATTAGGAACTATTCGATTCGAATTTGAAACTCGAATATTCGCACACCCCTATTGTAAACTTTAACAAACCATTGGTGAATTTCATTCAGAGATAAACCTTCTTTTACAAAGAACTTTATCACTGCACGGTACTCAAGCTTCTCCATGTCTTCCGGTGCTTCACACTACACCCACTGTGATCGACTGTCAAAGCCAAACTGCTAATCGGCACTAGATGGCGTTTCATCTGAGACTTGCAGAGACTTGTATGAACGTGCGCATGAGTGCTACAAGTTCTCGCTCGCGTGATTCTTGTTGAGGCCGAGAACTTTTCAGACCACCCTCGTATAAAGTTGATTGGCCTGTGTATTCTCAAGTGGTGCTCTGCTCGAAACTCTTTGTTGACTTCCCCAAATAGAGCACAGCATCAGCGCTCAAGCTCGGTGACCACTCCTATTGAGTAGTGGCACCGCCATTTATTTTCATGAGTTGGTATGTTGAGTGGAGGAATCATTGCAGAGTATGGAGGTAAATTTGTAATGTGCATAGTTACTTCAGAGGAGGTACATATTACAGCAGAGGATGTACATATTACAGTAATGAATTTGGAAGTACCTCAGCGCATAGGCCATGGTCTTAGGCCAAGCTTCAATAAAACTGTCACTTCTGATGCTCAGAATTTCTACTAAATAGACAAACCTGGAGTGCTAAGCAGTTTTATTTGCATAGTTGCAATTGATGCGCTAGATTAACTTTATCACAGATAATTGGGCCGGTTTAACTAATTCACTGTTGTAGTTTCACTTGCAAGTAGTCTGACATTTCAAAATGTCCACTGGAAAAGACTAAACTGTGCTGTCATTCGTGTTTCTTTATACCTTTGTGTGGCTTCAAAAAAATTCTGGGGATGCTTAGCACTTTTTAAGAATGTGATGCTGAAAGCCTACTTGGACCTGTTCTGCCTTGAACCTTTTGCTGATATGCTTAACTTTATGATGAAAGCTCTGCTGATGTGCTGCTGAAGTTTATCTTCAACGTAGTGCTGATGTAGTGTGGAACTTTGTGGCTGTATTAGTCAGACTTTATATTGAAATTTTGTTAAACTTTCTGTTATGCTTCTGAAGAACTTTCCATCTACAGTCGTATACATTCTGCTGATATGTATGACCTGTTACATTGACGTTTGTAGAATTTCAAATATCACTTACTTCAGCTTCTGCCACAGTTGTTTGGAACCGATGCTCTACTACATTCACATATATTAAAGCGTATATGTAAGCTGTCAAACCTTTTCTTTATGAAGTTGAAATGAACTCTGAGCGTGCCATCTGTACTATTTTCTTGTATCTGTCAAAGCACTATCTCTTCATTAAGTTGCAATGAACTCTGACCATGCCAGCATTGCATATTTTATTCACGCTCTGTGAGATTCAACTCTCCCAGTATGCATTCACCACAGCACATATCTTCCACTTCCAATGAGACCTTATACTCCACTTGATTCACAGCACAAGTGCACACACCATCCCCAGCAACTTTAAGTGGACGCTTAAACAGACCTCACACTCAGAAGCATTACCTTATGATCTGTGAGGTAGCATGAAGCATCACTTTTACACTATCCCGGTTGTGAAATGCCAAATCAATATGCACACCTCCATTAGTAGTTGCCGTTCATCATAAAGTCCAGCGCATCAGCAGAAAGTTCAACAGATCAACAGAAAGTCCAAGTAGGCTTTCGCCTTCACACTCTTAGAAAGTTCTAAGCATCCCCCGCATTTTTTTACTCACCTTGAACACCGCAAAGACTACTCTGATGAAGCAGAGGTGCAGCTCGCATGCTCACATGATTAAAAAAAAATTTTTTTTTTACACACATGAACACTGCAGAGACAAAGTGAATGAAGTACATGCATAGCCGGCGCACTCGCTTTTTATTTATTTATTTTTACAATTCGTTTTGGACCTCTCACGACCTTGAGACATAAACATTTAAGGCTTTCACCTTAAATATTTCTGGTATTTTTGAACATGTATTAACATCGATATTAAATGCTTTTTAAAGAAATGCACTACATATTTTTGGATTTGTTTTTAAACATATTGAAATTCTCTTGCTTATGCATCGCTTAATTTTAAGAAACTCGCTTCATGCATGACCTTTAACTGTTGAAGTTGTTTTATTGTAAGGACTTCATTATTTTGTAAGTGCTTCATTACAGATAGAGTCATTGTACTTCCCCTTGAGGCACTTAGGTTCCATGTGTATTTTAAGCTTAATTTCCAAGGTTAGGTCTTCATTGGTGACTTGAGATCAGTTTGATGTTCATTGGTTCTGTGTATGCAACTGCCACTATCTGACCAGTTTTGTAAAGCTGATAGTGATTTGAGCCATTCTAGTGCATGGAGGCACAAAAAAATGGCATCAAAATGATGCAGAGAAAAGACTGCACCAAGTCAGCGTAGAGCCATGTACCGGACAGTAGTAATGCATAGTTATCGCAAAAAGGCTAAAATTAGACCCACATGCCCTGATTCAAACTGCACACACCTCAAACTGGAACCAGGAGTGCGATGTTACTCATTGTAAAATATTTGCGAATCCCTCGGATAATACAGTGAGACAGTACAGAAAGGTTCAGTAAAGAGATCTTAGAGTTCGATGGCACTGAAGGTTGGTAAGCTGGCATAGCTTACCCAAAATGGCCTCTTTTGGTAAGCTCGCAACTACCGAACCTTGACCTCAAAACAGTCATATTATCAGATAGCTTGGCTAATGAAACAGCTGTTATCTTTAGCACCATCACCGAGTTTTACCAGGTCTGTCAGGTGTTGACTGTTAGGCAGTTGATCATTAACGTGGTTCTGTGGTAAATGCATAACTGCCTATGGTAACCATCGGTAAGTCATACAGCATAATTCTTGTACCATGTGCATTTATGAGAGCAAGAAAGCCTCACTCTATTAATTTTTATTTATTTATTTATTTTTTCTCATTTGTCATTTATCTGCTTACACCAGTGTATGTGATGGCATCATATTTTTATCTTCATTCCTATCAAGGACTGCTGGTACCATGTATGTCATTTGCGTTTCCCACATCATGTAAACCACTTATTTAACACTCCCACGTGTCATTCAATGAGCGTTCGGTTATTGACAGGTTTTGTTCACAACTGTGAAGCCTTGTTCATAGCAGTTTGAAACAAAACGGCTCCAACAATTGTTTCAGAGACTCAACAACAGCTTTTGCTTCCACTTTCTGGATGAACTTGATAGGTTAAATACTTAGCATCCTTTTTGTAGGCTCGGGCGCACGTTCCTCTTACCAAATGCAGATATACCATTTCCACTCTGTTAAAGGGACCAAGAACTGCCCAGAATATTAAATGAGTTGACTCCACTGATGTCCGTCGCACTGACTCAAACCAGCCCTGTCTTTTTCGTGAGAGATGGATTTATATTTTTATTTCTTAATTGAAAGTCGCAAAAAATGACCTGTGGCGCCTCTGGCGGCAAAAACATGAATGATCCGATGAAGACGGCCACGTGACCGTTGATTGCTGTACGCGATCGACGATTTTTTTGTTAGTATTGAAATATTGTTCGTTTCTTTATATTAAAAGGTATAATTCCAAAATATTGTACATATAGGCCTGCGTTAGTAGTATGCATTAAAGTGGCGCTGCCTTCGCGTGACGTAATGATCCCATGCTCGTCAGCGTGTCTTGAGCAACTTTTCAGCGTGCTCATGCAGCAGTGTACGCAGTTTCCAGGGCGCTAAGATTTTGGAGCGACATAGTTTTGCTACCTACACTTCGTCTCAGAAATGACGCGCGCCGCTACTCGGTGCGGCCGTGCATATGCACAGTTACGTTTTCGATTACTTGGCTTCACTCGTGCATCGAGAGAGTAACGCCGCCGCGACACAGGCGCAGGCAACCTTGGGCGCAGACGCACACAACGCTGTACAAATACCGGGAAGGTGTATAAAGCCACACATCTCATTGTAACAGCTTGCTATTTTCAAAAATGGTTGGAAAGCTCAAAATAAAGGTGGTTCCTTTATGCTTCCTTTAGGTAGCAGAGTTGCGCATCTGTTTTCCAAACGCCGCTAGCAACCATGCATTGCGGAGAAGCTGACGCTCGGGATAATTTTTGTATTTCTCAACGCCGCCGCTGCAGCTCACTCAATTGACACTAGTCATCGACAGCCAATGTTTATCGTCGGCCTTCAACACGCCAAACAGTTTATCGGCGACGTGGTAGGCATGTCACCTGCAAAAATGGAGTGCGACTTCACCGCATAGCTGTGGTTGCTAGCCGGACCTATGCGCTACTCTGCTACCTAAAGGTAGCATATACAGTGACTCTAAGCATAGTTACAGTAACTCCTGCGAAAGCAGAACGACAGCTTTCACAAGGGCTAGCGGCATCGCTATCAATTCTCAGCGTTGCTGGAGCAAGCATCCGTGCGTGTTTGGAGCCTTTCAGATCGAAAAATACTGCTTGTAAAATAACTACGTGCTTTTCGGATAAACCACTGCAGCTACAAACGCTACGACGGGTGAGCTTCCTGTCGCGCCGTAAAAAACTGGGTCGAGAAAAATCAGTTGTCGGTCCCTTTAACACTAGACTTCACGCATTACAGAAAAAAAAGAACTGTTTATTGATTTCCTAATTTAAATGTTTAAATGTAATTGATTAGAATTACCATTTGCAGTACCTCTAAAGTAGTTGTGCACTTCCTATGAAATTAAAACTGAATTCCTTGGTTTTACTTGTCAAGACTTGGCACCTAAATTTAAGTACACGGACGTGTTAGATTTCGCTCCCTACTCAAATTATTTACTAAAAAGATAACAGGTTACAATTCAGTTACCTACCTTGTAATTTTTATTAAGTTCACACAAATCCAGTAAATAGAAAGAGCTGTTCTGGTTCTTTCAGTGTGCCCTCTGGAGCCCTTCACAGTTTATCTTCACTGACAATTGCTTATTAAAATTTTGATGTTTTTTTTTGTAATTTCTTTCGGAAACATAAACTGTGATGCTGAACACTTGCCCAGTGTGCACACTGGAGGGGAGGGTTGTATTGTAACGTATGGACACGTTGTGCACAGAATTCTGGTTACTTGATCATTGTTGTTCATTCTTGGAGAAGGCGCTCTCGTTAGAGCCTGTGAGAGCTGTAGAAAAAGGAAATCAGTCAAGCAAAAAACTGACATGCCAAGTGTGCGTGAATATTTAAGTAAGGGCAGAAATGAAGCCTGGGCCTGGATAATGTAGCAGTACCTTCCGGTCTATTCTGTAGCACTCGTCGTTCACCGTTCACGACCGCGTAATGCGGCTGAGCGGCGCTCTGGCCACTGACAAAGTGTGGCTAAGAGTGTTATTGGATTGCAACTGAATCATTACAACGGGTTCCTACTTCCAAGTGACTTGACGCGCGCTGACTGACTCGACGCCCAGCAAACTGTCACTAGCCACAAGGTAGCCTCAAGGTGTGTAAAGAGCTAAATTTGCTCGGACTTCATTCAAACTTCAAATGCAATCAATATGTTTGTAAATCTAAGGCGTTAAAAGACGAGGCGGTGCTAAACTGCAAAAAAAGTAAGAAAAAAAAAGAAAATTGTTCGTTTCGTTTTGTCACTCGACATCACCAGCACCAACCTCGTGGCAGCATGTATGACGGGCGTTGCCTCCACACATTTCAGTCGCTGTACTATTTAACGTACGCATGGACTTTGAAGCTGGCATGTTTATGTGCTTAGATTCTGCACCAGCATACCGTGACCAACTCCGAAATCAGATTGACCGACGCATTTTACTTCCGTGCTGTGAGCGGCTCTGCGTGTACCCGCGCGGGGCTCCACCTCGGTTATCTCCGCCTCTGGGAGTGTCCATCTGTGTTTGATGGCATGTGCCTTCGGCGACGTTTTTACGCACTCCAAGCCGTGTGTAGCTAGACGGCCTTGAGACGTGCTTGTTCACGCACCTACCTTCGCACGACGTTATGTCATGCCATCCACGTTTTCTTGTATCTCAGACATCTGCCACTGAACCTGTGGCAGCTTGAGCGCAGCACGTGTCAGTTTCGGCATCATTTTTCTTAATCCGTGAATGCTTGCTGCTGTTTGTTGTATCGCGTTGCATTAGCAGGACAAACGTTGAGTCCGCACCCTAAAAGAGCGCTTCTCCCTATGTATACGAAATCGAAGGGGGCTTATGCAGCCCTAACGTAGCACCGGTTTCGGCTGGTGTGAGAGTATTTAGGGTACTATTCTACAGGGAATAAACTGCGAAAGTCAGTCTAATGCAAAACAGGCCGATTTATACAGCTGCAGCCGATTAACGACTAACTTTGTGACTTGTCTACCACGTAACAGTCGCTTGTTCAAATGTTGAGAACGCAACTCGTCGCTGTGTCTTTACTCTTGAGTGAGTATGCCGTTCTTTTGCTGGTCGCGAGTTCAGTTTCATGCTGCTGCAGGCGCTTCATTTCGGCGAATAAGCATTACTAAACGTTCGTGCGCCGTGATTTGGGTGCGCGTAAAGAATCCCAGACAGTCAATATTAAACCGGAGCTCTGTGTTAAGGCGTTGATGATAGTCCACTGTCTAATTACAGCCTTTCAAGTTACGCAAGTGTTTGAATAGAAAAAATTGAGGTGGCCTGAAGGTGGAGTTCCTCGTTAGTAAGCCAGTAAATGCCGCTCATTTATGTAGAAGCTGTACTTTTATTTATGTTAACTCTAACAGCATATCAAGATGAAACCGGAGGCAAAATTCCTGTGACATCTGCACCAGAAACATATCACAATTTTTTATACTTTATTTCTTAACTTTTGAAGAAAACAAATGCATATTTACAGTTTAAGTGAGTTTCGACATTGGTTATGTTAATTCTGCTTCTTTTCGCAAGTTTAGTCCGTTTTAAATGTCCCAACTGATACATTTTACAGAATTGTGGTGTCTTTTTATTTTGGAATTAAAGCTGTAAAGTTGTTGCTCGAATTCCCGTTTTTTAATTGTCAGAACTTCGGCAATTTTTTTAGCTATACTGACGTGTTAGACGTCTGCTTGTTACTGTCGGTAGTTGTAACTTGTTTGAATTGCAAGTCACCTCATTTAAATTGGCTCAATTTATTGCGCGCAGCGAAGCGATTTCACTGTTGCATGCTATGTATAGGTAGAAGCTCCCGAAATTTAAAATCATCTTAATCTTACCGTTTTTTCATAGCATCGTACACTTATTGTGACACTTATACGATAGAGCAAGTATGCAAGGCATGTGCTGAAGGTCACGGGATCGAATCCCGGCCGCGGCGGCTACGTTTTTGATGGAGGCGAAAATGCTTGAGGCCCGTGTGCTTAGATTTAGGTGCACGTTAAAGAACCCCGGTGATCGAAATTTCTGGAGCCCTCCACTACGGCGTCTCTCAATCATGGTTTTGAGACGTTAAATAAAAAAAAATGCGAAGCAAGGCATGTGCTTCACGTTATCGTATGTACCTAATTTGACGGTTTTCTAAGCAGATATGATCGATGTAGACAGAAGTGTTCGTAGATTTTTATCCGTAAAAATCTGTTGCCGATGTTTAACTCATTCTCGTGTTTGACCAAGTCCTGTGGTTACGCGGGAGTCTTCTTCACACCGTGAACTATGCGTCAGCCGCTGAGCGAATCTCCCATTGACAGAGCAGCTGAACGAAGGATAGCGAAACGAATCTTTTGCTCTGACGATAGGGTATATATGATGCAGACTTTGGAAAAATTGCGAGTGAATTGCGTTCACTCGCACCGCCGCAGAGCTGACGGATGTCCTGGAACATCGAGCTTGTCCACGTGACCTTTCCTAAGTCGTTAATTCCCAACTGGTCTGCTCGGCGGATCCCTCCGTGCATAGAGGTAGGCCTCCGTCAAAGTGCCCGCTAGGGTTCCTACTTTCCTGCGCGATCGGAGTTACGAGGTCACACAACCTAGACCTGATCACCGAAAATATAAATACCCGGCGCATGTGTGTTTTTTATTTATTTATTTTTTCGTAAACAAAGCTGCCCTGACCCCTCTGTTGGCCGTCGACCGGCAGCAGTACGCAATTCACTGGCCACGCAACTGACACACCCCCTGATTGCAGTTTGTGGGCGCGTGCGCGCACCAAAGCTGTGGTTGCACACGTTTTGGCCGGCCGCTTCGGCGCGCCTCTTGTTTATCCACGTCCACGCCGTAGTTCTATGCTGCGTTCTAAATTCAGGGTCCGAGAGACAGCCAGCGCAGGCGGTAAACTCTCGCCTGAGTACTAGCAGATGGCCGATGTTGAATGCCAAGACGGGCGCATCTTCTGCGCTTTAGCCCTTCGGCAAGACAAACAGTATTGGCGGCCACTTGCAGACTGAACCAACGTTTGTTGACTGCGGGGAGCGATCGTATTTATTGCTGGCGTCGTCACTATAACATCGAGCATTCCAGCAACGGTTTTTTTTTTTCTCTCTTCAGTGCGCTCGGAAAAGGCATCCCGCAGTCTAAAACTGCGCAGCTGCATTTCTCATTTGATACGAATCCGGCTGCGGCATGCGTTTGCCCATGCAGGAAAGAAGATACAAGTGATTGACTAGTTCACACGCACTGATAGGAAGGGGATGCATAACTGAAAAGGCGTTGTCTGCGGCACCTTACTGTTCTCCTCCGTGTCGAGCCGTTTCGAGATGACTTCTGATCAAACACTTTTGTGCTGTGCTCCAACGGCGCGGCCGCCCGGCGTTAGCAGATTATACAGGGTGTGTCCGAAAAGTAGTGTCGGTGAGTCGGTTAAACAAATATTGATCAGATTATTACGAGTTCAACACGTGAAAAAGGTTTCAAAATGGCTCCTTCTACGTCGATACGTCCCTTCCAGCGAGAGTTCCAGCCATCGAAGGCGTTATATGGTTGGCCGCCTCTGGAGTCTCCTTTTGAACTTTGGTGCAATCCCCTTTGGCTTTGTCAGCTGTTCCGAAATGACGTCCTTTCATGGGAGACTTGACTTTCCGACAAACATTTGTCACCAAAGGCCGTCTTCATAGGAAACGTTTTCATTGCGGACTAGCCGAACGAGCGTTGGATTGCGACTTGCACAGGAAATCAACATAAGTTTCACTGTAAAGCTAATTTTTTACTCTCCAGGTTGTCGTAGACAACTGAGCGACCGTGGGGTCGCAAGCTAACTTCTCCCTCCTATATTCGCTTCGCTGTATTATCACTGACATTTCTTTTCGCCAGTGGCGTAAATCCAGTTAAATCACAAAGGGGGACACACATCTTGCTATGGCGGCCATTTCGTTTTTGTTTTTATTTATATAAAAATAAAAATCATGCTTTGAAGTAAAATTTAAAAAAAAAGAAAACGAGCATGGGTTCCCAGCTCATGTAATTGCATAGTTCTATTGAGTCTTCTCCTAAAGAGGTCAAGCGGCAGTTGCGATTTTAATAGTCTCACACAGCTGAGGGGTATTGAACACACGCCCATACACACTCAAGAAACAGGAATTAAAAAAAAAGTTGATTGCACTATACTTAACTCTCAAGCAGCTCAAATATATGGCGTTTGAAAGATAAATCTCAGGGGGGGGGGGGGGCAATGCCAGGGGTGCCCCCCCCCCCCCTCCAGCGTGACCACAAGGGGGGTCACGACCCCCCTGGGATGGGACCTCCTCGTGATTTACGCCAGTGCTTTTCGGTAAACCCCTGTACTGCGGGTTAAGTGGGTCGTAATGAATTGAAATTTCAACCTGAGCTATTTGGTCGTACAGCGCTCACAGTAACAGGGACATGCACAAGAAACGCGCTGCATGATCAGCGAGATGGGTCTCCTCTCACTATGACGTCTCTCAGTCCCGCTGTGCCGGCTTATCGGGGCGTAAAAGCTTGTCACTCAATCGTTAACGTAGATAATACCTTATGGTGAAAAACTTGTGTGAGTGATTGCATGAATGAACCCGCCACAGACAGTGCCCTGTGAATGCAGTGATTCCACTCCTGCGCCAAAGTGCGCCAAATTGTATTTACTGCGCCATCCTGATAATATCGACGAAATTTGCGCCAAACTGCGCCAAAGTCTCGGGTTTGGAGGCGTCTATCACCGGCAATCGCACCGCCGGCACGTCAGAACATGTGCAGCTCGATCTTGGGGCTGCCAATAAAGTCGCAATCATGGACCAAGAATTATTCCGCTGAATAAATAGCGCTCGCGCGTGCGTTCCGAGTAAGCCGCGATGCCATGTACGGTGCCGACGCAGCTTCTGTTCTGCAAGTCGGCTCGACAGCAAAACGCGCTCTCCGCAGAGGCTCGTGACGTCTAGGCCTATCGGTAGCGAGAAAATGCGACGGCGATTCATCGGCGGACGTCGTCTGTTCCAGAAACGCTGCTGATAGCTCGTTTCAAGCGTCGCACGGCACGTAAGGAAAGCAATGTTCAGTAATAACTACATGAGTGCCGCTAAAATGTCTGTCACTTCTGTTTCCGGACATCGCGGAATGAAATCTGGGATCGCTCGCAGTAGATATATGGGACAATATCGAATTTTCCTTGCTTCGCGTTTATGGAAGAGCACGCGAACGGTGGAAACGCGTTGACACTTTTCCTCAGATATACTTTATCCATGGATCTTCATCCAGAACAGCTTTTTTGTAATTCCTTCCGCCAGCACGTCCGAGTTTGTAATCACTGTGCGGTAAATACCCCCTAAAGGCCCTGCCCGTTTCGAGCTCACGTGCTAGGGTTCCAATTCGAATTTTTTGCTTGCTTTTTTTTAAAATGTCATCTCCTGGTCGGAGCAGCCGCAAATGCGCAGCTGTCAGTAGCGGGCCCGTCGCTGACGGCGCACAGTGAAGCGGCTACGCCATGTTACACGTCCGCCCCTCGCTTTCGGGGGGTCAGTAGCTAACGGTTAAAAAAACCTCAGTTTCGCTTAAGAGTGAAGCAATGAATGCGATACCAGAAAATTGTATTGTGAAACGAAGTAAGACTAGCAGATAACTCTTTTGGATCCGATCTCGCGTAACTCAACAAACGCTGGTTTAAGGGAATATGGCCCCTCCAGGAACCGAAGCGTTTCCTTGCTCTGAGTTCTCTAACTCGAAGTAAGCGTTGAGAGCACAGCAAGTTTACGAGCCGTCTCCTAACGCCTCGAGATAGCGCGCGCGCAAGCGACTGCGCCCTTCGAACGATGCGCCCCCCCCCCCCTTTCCGCTCCCCTGGCGTCCCTTCATGCTCCTTACGAAAGCCGGGCGGGGCGTTTCCTCTCTGTTCGATGAGCAATCGACGGCAGGCCCGCACGCGGGAAGATGTTATCGCATGCGCTGTCCGTGCGGCGGAGACAGACGGCCGGCTAGTTTAATCTCCGCTTCAGCCGCGTTCGTCGCCAGCGCTCGCGAGCTTTTACCCGCGGCTAGAATGCGCGTGGTGATGTTATTAATTTGGACTTTATACGGAAAATTACGGCACCGGAAAATTACGGTACGGTACGGCCCGGAAAATTACGGTACCCTCTTAGGTGCATACTTAATGTAACTGCGCAAAAAACGGACGGAACCACGAAGGGCGAGAAAAGGACAAACAAGCGCAGACTATCAACTGAAGTTTTATTGCACGAACGAGGCAATATAAAGGGCAGAAAAAAGCGAGAGAGGGCAAGAAAAAGAAGGAGACAAAAGGCACGAGGGACCAAATCAACAAAAAAACATTGGCCACATCAGGCAAGGCACGCCCGTCATACAAAACCAAGATAACTTGACTCTTTATCATGTATGGCGACAGATGGAACACTAACGCAGGACTCAGAATGACGGGCGTGCCTTGCCTGATGTGGCCAATGTTTTTTTGTTGATTTGGTCCCTCGTGCCTTTTGTCTCCTTCTTTTTCTTGCCCTCTCTCGCTTTTTTCTGCCCTTTATATTGCCTCGTTCGTGCAATAAAACTTCAGTTGATAGTCTGCGCTTGTTTGTCCTTTTCTCGCCCTTCGTGGTTCCGTCCGTTTTTTGCGCAGTTACATTAAGTATGGATCATTACCAACTAGCCCAACTTACCACTCTTTTGACCCTCTTAGGTGATTGGGGGGGGGGGGGGGGTGCCCCCCCCCCCTGTGCGCACGCCTATGCTCCTGGGATGATTTTTTCCATGAGATTTGCAATGAATCGAAATACTTCTAGCCTTCTTAAGAGCCCCAAAATAATACTGAGGTGCTTGAATGTTAATGCAATATGCTTCTTTATTGCACTCCAGGATGTAAAATTCGCTGCTCCAAAGTGCTCCCAGATGCAAAATTATCTGCTCCAAAGTGCTCCAAGATGAAAATTTTGCTGTTCCAAAGTGCTCCAAAACGGAAATTTTGCTGCTCCAAAAATTGCTCCAAATCAGAAGTCCTCGGTAGCATCACTGTGAATGTGATCGCAGTGATTTGACAGGAAATGTAGCCGTCGCCTTCGCCGGTGTTTTTTGCTGGAACGTTCTGTCATCGCCGGCGGTCGATTCGGCAGAGGTGTCTCATCTAGCCACCTTATCCCAACGGTGCCACCGCCTATCAGCGGCACGTGGCTGAAACGAGTGGGCGGGCGCCTTTGGTGTTGCCTTTCTCTGTTCATGCCGGGCCGCGTTGGCGACGTCACCGAGTCCGCGGTGAGACGGCCAGCAGCGTGCATCACTTGAAGTGGCCAAAAAGAAAGCAAAAATGTGCAAGCAGACATGAATGAGCGAGACGGCGGCAGTGTCTGCCAGCCCGGAGGCTATATTTAGTGCTGGGTCGGGCTGTCGTGCCGCTCTGATTTTCAGCTTGGTAGGCGTCTTGGCCCAGGTTCGAACGTCCCCCGGTGCCCTGTTGGGCGCTCGTATTTTCCGCGCCCGTTGTTCTCGGAACACGCCCAAGGCCGCTGAAGGAGGGTAAGAAAGCTCTCGTGGCCACATTCGGAGAAGCCATGTGCTCGAGGCCCTAGTCTCGTTAGGGAGCTGGGAGGAGAGCGGCCGAAACCGGTATATGGTCAGTCGGTCGCCGCCGTGGCGTCCTTGTTTGGCCGGTGCCTCCCGTGGCTTCCCATGCGCTGCTACACCTCTCTGCAGCCTTACTGCGGCGTAATCTTTCTGCTACACCCTTCCAGGAATCCCGTCTTGGTTGCAGCGGTGTCCCTATGTATGATCAACAACGCGAGCTCACCTCTGATCGGTTTTGCCGGCAGAGGGCTCCTGGCACGCGCGTCTTTAGTGTGCAGATCATTTTGCAGTCAAGGAACACAAACGGTACTGTTTTCTAGCTTGCCGCTGTAGCTTTTGCTGCCGAATGTTATAAATGAGTCAAATTGCAAGCAGCAGCGAACTTTTGGTAGCCGTTTAGTGCGACTTATTTTGTCGTTTTTCATTGGTGCCATGGCTTCTGTTCAACCTGGTGTAGGACGATTTGACTTGTTATTGACGCAATGTGTGTCACCATCTCAGCGAGCATAGCTAAAATTCGATCTAACGAAGCCCGATTTTGTGAAGTTCCCGATCTAACGAAGAAAAACTTAATAGAATGCGTTGCCGGGCGAGTTGGTGCATTGTCTGAAAATAAAAGCAGAGCGCAAAAAAGACGGGACACAAGAGACAAGACGGGACGGGCGCTCACTACCAACTGATTTTATTACGAAAGAATTGGGGGAGAATTATACAGAGTGTACGTCACAGGCGCGCATGCGCACACATCGCAAAGCTAATCATCAGAAAATCTGCTGCGTATTGCGGCAAAGCAATTGAAATTCCCGCTCCCGCAAACACACTGACGTCTGGCTGACGCAATCTGCGCCCTTCATTTTCATGTAGAACGCCTCCAACAGTTCGCGAGCAATCGTTTCTCTGCTTCGTCCCAGTACCTTTAAACCAGCAAACAAAGGCACGCAGCCACACACTGCCACACACTGCACAATGCGCAGGAAGATGCGCCCTCTTATCATTTGTGAGCGTTCTACATGAAAAATGAAGGGCGCAGATTGCGTCAGCCAGACGTCAGTGTGTTTGCGGTAGCGGGAATTTCAATTGCATTGCCGCAATATGCAGTAGATTTTCTGATGATTAGTTTTGCGATGTGTGCGCAGGCGCGCTTGTGACGTACGCCTTGTATAATTCTCCCCCAATTCTTTCGTAATAAAATCAGTTGGTAGTGAGCGCCCGTCCCATGTTCTTGTCTCTTGTGTCCTTTATATATTTTTTTTTTTGCGCTCTGCTTTAATTTTCTAACGAAGAAACTTCGATTCCCCAGTAAATAAATACCCATAGGGCTCAGTGTTATCAACTCGAATTAAGGAATTACCTTGACCACCATACCCTACTTAACGAAATTTTTCAGAAAAAAAGCTAGCACAAAAGCGGCGATTTCCTTCCAATTTTGCAGAGACTGGTTTTTCTTCGGGCGTGCGCTCTAACGCTATCGCATTAAAACGTCTAGGCATCATACTCACGGCTCTATATAGCTTCAGTTTGACGAGGCTGCACGCCGCGCCCATGCATGGAGCTATGCAATCGGCAGTCGGTAGCGCTATTATACGTACCGGATGGTGTTCGGGAGGCGGTGGTTCGTCGGTCATAACCACGGTCGCCGAGTCACTTCTGCAGAAGCTGAAAAGTGGAACACAAAAGGATGGAGCTGCTTGCTTGTGATACTTCGGGTTCCAAGCTTCATGCATGTGATGCCGTACGTGCATAAGCTCTCACAACCTTAAAAAGGTGGCTGCAAGACATGGTGTCTCGCTAGTATTTTCGGCGCCGGAAAAGCTCGCCAACCTGTGCCGGCGCATTTGCAATGGCAAGAGACGCGGTTGCCAGAAGAAACATCAGAAGGCCTTCGTTAAGTGCTCCACGGGGCTTGTATGCTCAATTCCCTTATCATGCGGAAAAGTGTACATCGGCCAAACCGAAAGATGCCTTAATGACCGGCTAAGGGAGCATGCTGAAAAAATTAAGAAAAAAGAGGATAAGTACGCCCATCTTGTGGCACATGCTGCCGCATGTGGTTGTGAACCACGGTTTACAGACACGCAGGTTCTGGGAAGAAGTGTCAAATTATCCGCACGTGTGTCTTTGGAAGCATATTTGATAGAAATGAATAAGGATCGTTGTGTTAGCGAGCCGTCTGTGGTTTTGCATCAAAAGGAAATATCTTTTCTCGAGACAAGCTGTTGCTGCTAGCGGGTTATCTGCTTTCGGTTTTTCGTTTTTTTTTAAGAGTTTTTTTTTTAAGAGTTTTACTTCTACGTTGATGGGTGGTGGCTCGTTCCTGCATCGTTTATTGTTTTCTCGCTCATGCGCATCTTTGTTGGTCATTGCTTACGCGCTTCAACGTGTACGTATATAAGCTGGTCTGTCATGCACAAGTAAACGTGTAGTAAGCGCTGTGTGTGGTGTGTGTGTGTCTTGAGTGTGTGCGTGTGTGATTCTGTGAGTGCTTTGTGGAAATTATAAATTGCGCTAAGTTTCTTTCTTACAATGTGACGAGTTACCAACTAGCGCAACAACAAGTTTTAATAGGCGGTGGTTGGTTTCGTGATTTCATGGCACTAGTCGCCTCCTCGCAACTTTCTGGCTCTGCCTGCTAGCACAATGAGTTCATTCGTTCTCCACGTCTCCGCATATCGTTCGCGCGTCATTGCTTCACGTAACCGTCGTTCTGGCTTGCATTGACCAGACATGGTGCCCCCTATGTCCAGGCGACATGGGAGGCTCCATGTCAGGGCCATCCTCGCGACTTCTTACATGCGCAGGAGTAGATTGGTGGCAAGAACAATTACCTGGTAGCTTTTGGTTGTCGCTACGTTACAATATTACATTTCGAAGAGCCGACAAATCCCTTTCTCGAATTTACGAACTACCCGATTTAACGAAATAATTCGAGTGCCCCGATCACTTCGTTAGATCAAGTTTCAACTGTATTTACCATTCCACGAGGCCGCAAATTTTTGCCTATACGGTCCCGCGCGTTGCAGTTAAGGAGAAAAAGAAGAAAAAATGGAGGGACCATGAGGTCAGGCACCTTGTCTTATTGTTTCACCGTTCTCTCCACGCTTTCACTGGGAATCCGCACATCGTGAGTCATTCGTTGGCGGAAAGATTCAGCCCGTGCCGCTCGCTCTCTGCTCGCCGTATATCATTCCATTAGTTCAGGGATTCGATAGTTGAAAACGTCGTTGCCTTTCAGTGCAACGCTAGCGTTCGTCTCTTTTTCAATTTTCTTTTCTCGAGTTTTCCAAGCGGCATAAATGGTTACATGTTGCAAATCAGTTTGGGCATTGTACCTCAGTAGGGCTCAGTTATCAGGCCAAGAGTACACTTGTCTCTTGGAATGCAGACACACTGCTTGCAATTCCGAGTAGCCTCGCGAATGCTGAAGCAGGCAAGCATAGCGCAGTTGCACGGAGCGACTTGAAAATGTCGCTTGCTATCGCGTGCTTGTGTGATTTTCCCATTCAGTTTCGCTGGATTTTGTCGGACGACGCAGCTACAGTTGTGTTGTTGGCCACAATTAGGGAGGGAAATCACTTCATTGTATTTCTGTGTAGCTGCACAGTTAGCCGAAATAATTCACTTAGTTTCATAAGTAGACAGTGAAAACCAGTCAATATGCCGTATAAGGTCTAGGGAATATCCGATTCAGCGTTGTCTAAATATCGAACGTGTGCGCATTTTTTTTTTCGCGACATCGAAAAGAGCCCGCGAAAAAAAAAGTGGGACCATTGCCCCCATCCCCTCTCCCTTTTCCCCGTCAAAGGTTTCTGCACCTAACGTGGTTTTGCACTGACTGCCTCCAGGATCGGAAGCATTGCAAGCTTTCTGCACTTCACCTGGTATTGTACTGCCTCCGGGATCGGTACACCTTTGATCATGCGTTGATTTCGTGTGATGACATCAGTCACCTCACGAATCGTGCCGCGCATCTTACAGAATAGGCGCACCAGCGTCATTGGCCTGAAGCTATTCGCAGCCTAAGCATCCATGCGGACTTTTAGTCAAAAGTAATACGGCTTACGTCCCACTCTAAAGTTAACTTGCATGTAGTAAAGTAGTCGGCGTAAATATAACTTTAGCATTGCCGGTCTTCTCAGTTGAACTGCATAGAAAGCTAGCGCTTCGTCATCCAAAACACGGAACTTCTATTGAACACCAACGTCACGCTCGCATGACGCAGCCTAGCCACTGTCTAGGAAACTTGGCTCTTCTAAGAAATACTTTATACACATTGATCAGTGTGATTCAAAATCTGTATTCTGTGGCTAAAGAGGTTGCTTAGTGGTTGGTTTTACAGCCTACTTTAGATAAAATAGATCTTGGAAGGATGTAAGATAGAAGTATATGAGGGGGGGGAGGCACACCGGGCCCGTTCCCCTCCCGAATGTATTTTTTTTTTTGCCATGGCATAGAGAGCGCAAAATGACACTCGATCACACCTGCCTGCCCGACCGACATTTCAGATCACGGAGGGGCCCCCCTCCGAGAACAATTTCTGGCTACGCCCCTGTGTGAGGGGAATACTAGACGAAAAAAGCGCTGCACTTCAAACTCGAGTATGTAATAGTGAGCACTATGAAATGAACAAGATCTTAATGGGGAGCCATGGCGGCAACAATAAGGGGGGGGGGGGGTGTGTGTATTGCACCAGCGGCGAGAAAAGTTCGTATCTCGTGCCGCGCAGCATAGAAGGGGAAAAAAATGCCGCAGAAAAAGCGCTATGCAATATATCGAGAAGAGTACCTTGGGCTTGTTGGTACATAGCGTGAGTGGAGTAGCGCACACTTAGAGAAAGAGTAAGCAACACGACACAAGCGCTTAAGAAGGCGCTTGTGTCGTGTTGCTTACTCCATCCCTGTCTAAGTGTTCGCTACTCCACTAATACATCGTAATATATCCGTATTCTATTACTGTAAATTTAGACTACTTGTTTATGAAACGGACGTGGCGGATATAGTCTCGGGACTAAGGTGCTGGACTGCTGACCCTGCAGGTCGCGGGATCGAAACCCGGCCGCGGCGGCCTCACGTTCGATGGAGGCGAAAATGCTTGAGGCCCATGTACTTAGATTTAGGTGCACGTTAAAGAACCCCAGGTGGTAGAAATTTCCGGAGCACTCCACTGCGGCGTCTCTCATAATCATATCGTGGTTTTGGGACATTAAACCCCAACAATAATTAATATATTAGTGGCGGACATATCTGTGTAAAGCAGACACACATTTCTTTGTCTACCAATTCTCACAGAAGACATGCGTACCACCACACACGTACTGACGATAAGCGGGGGTCGCGCTTTGACTTCTTCCATTGTTACTCCGTTCATAAAGGCGCCTGATGTGAATTTGTTTGACTGTATTTTAAAAAAAAAAAGGTTGCGAAAGAGTCATTTGTGACTTGAAAGCTTTGTTGTGCTCTGCTCGCTGCGTTTTGAATGTCATCTTACCGTTGAATTTCAAATAACTTTGTGATTTGATACCACATTGGGATGTTCGTTCTGAAATGTTGAAAGACGATCAGCGTCCCGTTTTTTGGCGACGGAATCGCTAGGCACAACGACAACCGTTCTCGCACTCCTTTCGCCGTGGAAGCAAGAGGAAAATCGGTTGGGTGAGCTGTCCTGGGGCGGGAAGGCGCGACGCCTCGTGCTGTATTGTTTGTTCATTACTTTTTTTTTCTCCCCCCTCTACGCATTCGACGGCTGCTCTGCTTCGCTGTGCTTAGCAGTGCTTCATTTGTACGTGTTTCGCAGTGGTTGAACCGGCTCTAAGTGACGCGACATCTGGGTCGACGAGAACCAGTGCCGACCGGCTAGCAGCTGTGGGCCTCGAGGCACAGGTGGTTGGTCTCCTGTTTGAGCGTTGTCGCCCGACCAACGACGATTGAAGGCGCGATGTTTCCTTGAAAGGATGGGGCAGCGTCCACTAATTGCTTGTCCCGTGCTTGCATTAAGCAAACGCAACCGTCCACCTCCTCGTCTGGCGCAGTTGCAACGTTGTTTGGCAAGGTTAATTGCATACGGTAGTTGTGAAGCTGAGATGTCGATGCGTGCAAGGCATGGCGGTGCATCAGTGGTTCGTGCAGTTGCGGTATATGAAGGGAAACTATGCAGTAACTAGCCGTTCATATGACTTAGCGTCATTCGACGGAACGAAAATTCGTGATGCCGGCAGAGACGCGAAATTAATTTCGTTGGAATTCCACTGGGCGAATGTTTTGAAATGTACCGCATTTAGACCGGGTGGTCATTTGGAGCATTTAGTCCGGAAACTGATGCAGCGAGACGCCAGCCGCGCGGCTGTCGTGGTCGCACCTATGCACAAAACTTTTCGTATCTAGCTATAGACTGTTTTACGTAAGACATGTGGGCGCCGCCGCATTGGGCTTCTAAACGAATGTTTTCTTATTTTTGTATTTCGCAGCCTGAATTGATAAGGTCAAGAAACATCGAATTGATCAACCCAACCGTTACCATGTGCATACGTCAACCGTAGCACTGTTAGTTTATTTGTTAAAGATGCAAAGCGGCAAAGTTAACAGCCCAATATGGCGGCGCCGAAACCAATCCGTGAAATAGTATATAAAGCGTTGGATATCAAGAGCCGGTCATACCTTCCCTGAGGACTCTAAGCCTGCTGTCGGTAAGCGCACCTGCGATACATTAGTGGTGCAGGCTCTTCTCACATTCTGTCGGTAAGCGCATCCGCACAAAGGCAGGTGAACGAAACAGTAATGGGTAACTCAGTAATGTTGGCTGACTTCATTCAGCCATGAGGAAACACGCTTCGCAAACACCGCGCCACTAGAGAGTTCAAACTAGGGGTGTGCGAATATTCGAGTTTCGAATTCGAATCGAATAATACCTACTCGAATAATTCGATTCGACTTTCGAATAGCTAGTATTCGAAGTTTCGAATAATTCGACAGGACGAATATTGAAAACGCGACAAAGGCCGATGTGCAACTTGTTTAGGGCGGGGTGGCTAAACCTATCGCTAACGTCGTTGGCAAGCATTTCGTTAAATCTTTCACTGATATCCTGGTTCAAAAGCGAGCGCATGCTCATTGTAACAGAGATACGTCATTTCCGCCCGTAAAAAACAACAACAAAAAAACATAAGAAACCCGTCAAGCCCTCCACAATTTCGCTTCTGACAGGAACGCGTGTACTGCTTGCGTAGTTAGGTCGCGTATGCCGCAAGCGCCGTAAAACGTCCCGACTTCGGCCCGCGAAACCCTGGGTGATTGGCTTCACTTGTGAAAACTTGTTCACGCTGTGCAGTCGCTACTGCCGCACCGCACCACTCGTTCAGAAAGTCCCATCATTCCGGCGCGCAGTTAAAATGCTGCAGTGAACGGGTGCCCGAAAATTTTTGCGCCCGGAGCACTCATGACGATGAACTACAACATTACCGTTGCCAGATGAGGCATAAACACCGTAACATCATGGCGAGAAAGCCTGAAGCCAGGTCGTGTGGAGCAGCTTCTGTTTCTGCACCACAATTTGTAGCCTTTCGGTAGCAGTCACTCACCGCGTTATGTGCTCGATGAGATGAGCAGATTTCATTTCTTTGCTCTTTCTCTTCAATTTTCAATGACACATTTTGAATTCGATATTAGATTCGATATTCGATATTTTTGGCCGCTATTCGGCACTATTCGATTCGAATACGATTCGAGATAAAATTTTACTATTCGCACACCCCTAGTTCAAACACTTACGAGCAAAAACATAAAAGCTATGGATACTGGCGAACTCTACGAGCGCACCTTTCTTCTCACAAGATCTGCGCTGCATTGTTGCCATATGAACCATATCATTGCGATCATATAGTTAGCAACTCTGTATGATAGCTATACTGACAGCTGTGTGATCTGATCGTCCGCTTTGTATATATTTATTTCTGACAAAGTGAATATTGTCCTTTTTATCATCGCGTTAGGCCTATTTTGTGGAAGAATAATTCTAGTAGTACGCTATAGCCACATCTACATAAAATTGATTAGAAGCGTTATTTTTAGTTGTATGTCTTGTCTCGCTTTTAATAAAAATATGTTATTAAACGATTGTTTCATCTAGTTGTGCTTCAATCCCAGCCCCTCATTTCTCCATGGCAGCTCCCACAGTCGCATTTGTTCGTGTCGTGACATTTGGTTCTGGACCGTTTTTCGCCCGGAACTTCGTGACCCTTTTCAATCACCGTTATCGTCCAGTTCACTTTGTGGCATTGCATGGTCGGACAAGAATGACAACGGCTCGTCGCTGCTTGCGGGGTGTACTCGTTGCACACTTTTGTTGAACTATTCTCGGCCTAATAGCCTTGCGCCATTTTGTGCCTGCAAAGTAGCGTCGTATCCGAGGTTGGCTGCTGGAAGTAGCCGGTCCTCTCGATGCTATACAAGGCGCCTGCTTTGCGCCGTGTCTCTTTACGGGATGGGAATCTTTGTTTCCTGTCGCAGTACGCGCGGTGATTGCATTGTTGAAATGTGGGAGCTGTAGATTTAGCGCACTCTCGGCTTAAATTGAAACGAGAACAAGGGAACGCGCTATAGAACGTGTTTTCCTGCTTCTGTTCGAACTCAGCGGGCGTGTATAGGTAATATGATGCCAGTGTGGCACCATTATTCCTTGGCGCGGGTCTACAGCAGCGCCTTCGTGGCTGTGGCGTTTTCTTGCTCTGCCAACGTCGCGAGTTCGATTCCCGGCAGGGACGCCCGCATTCCAATGGGGAGACGCATGCAGTAATGCTCGCGTACCGTGCTTTGGGCGGACGTTAGTAGGGTTTTCAGTAAAACTTGTTGGGCCTAGTTGGCACATAGCATTTAAGAAGAAAAATTCAGCGTAAATCAAGACGGACCACAAGGAATAGAATAGAATAGTGCTTGTCTCTCCTATTCTTTGTGGTCCGTCTTGATTTTCGCTGAAATTCTCTTCTTAAATGTAGGGTTTTCGATCGAGAATTTTACGATGCCCTGTTGCTTTGGGTCGTTAAACCCTCACAGCCCTGCCTTGCTGCGTTTATTTCCCGGCGTATGTGCTGTTTTAAATACAAAGTATCTTGTTGAAATTCACCAAAGCCTTTAGACTGCACTTTAATGCCGCAATGTGGATATTAGGATGAATGGCACGTTTCGCGACTGAGTACGTTGCGTTGCAGCATCGCATATTTAAGTAATCATGCGCGAATCGTGTTCTAGTCTGTTTTGTATGCTGATACACATCTGCAATTACCTTTCGTCCTACCGTTCCGCGTAAGTGTCATTTTGGAGTCGTTACACGCCAGGAGTGGTACTTAACCCCATTCTCTTGTCTTTTCGTTTTACAGCGAAAGCTGTTATGAGATCACAACAACGGCCGTTTTTGACGCCGTAGTTGTCCGCCGCCGCCGGTGCTCCGTAACCACTATCGCTCGAAATAAGAAAAAATTTCCAGGATGGAACGAGGTTCGAACCTGGGTCCTCTGCGTGGGAGCCCAGCATTCTACCTCAGAGCCATGCCGCTGCTTGAAACTGCTTTGCAAGAACCACCCTATACGGGCTTCATGTCGGGATGGAACCACATTAACATATGTAATGTAGCGTGGTAGAAGAGTAAAATAGCAACCAAGCTTCACACAACGCGAATTCTGTAACCAGGCGTCACACAATGCGAATTGCGCAACGAGTGGGTTGTTGAATGCTTCCAAACCATTACAAAGGGCTGTATCATAATTCTTCATCGTCATCAGCCACAGCATCAACAAAGTGCACATAATACCTTACAGGTGTTTGGCAGGTACCACGGTTCTCCGCAGAATGACGAAAAATTGCATAGTGGCTGCTTCCCTACTTCACAAAAATTATGATTTATAGCGTAATGGGTTGGTCGCAAGTGCACTTCTATTGGTTGCCAAGGAAGCATATAAGACTCCCATGATCCATTTCCTCAGGGTCTCAATAAAGTTAATGCCCTCTTTCTATCTCTTTCTCACGTTAGCGTATGTTATAAAGCGTGGTGAGAGATTGAAATAACGACCGGGCGTCACACATTGCGAATTACGTAACTAGTGGGTCCGTTAAAGCTTCCAACCCATTACAAAAGGCTCAGTCATAATTCTTCATCGTCATCAGCCGTCGCATCAAGAAACTGCACATAATGCCTTACACATGGTACCTCGCTTCTCCGTAGAATGACGAATAATGGCGTAGTGGGTGCTTCCCAACTTCAGAAAGTTACGATTTGTGGTGTAGTGGGTACGTTGCTAGTGTACTTGTATTACTAGTAGAAACAAGAGAGTTTATAACGGGCTCTAGAAAGGCCGCTCTTCGAGCTTTCGCTGTGACTGTGCTGCGCTTTCCGCGCAGGCCTGGCGTTTTCTTTTGCGCTTGTCACTTGTTAAACGCGCACGGACAAGGAAGACATGGCGGGTCGTTTCCACGTCGTTTCTGACGCAACCATTTTGCCGCTTCTTCAAAGAGGTGGCCCTGTTTCCTGAAAGGTTGGTTGGGGCCTGTGCCAAGGGAGTGCGACACATGGTCTGCGCTCACGTTGGATGCTTTCGGCGCTAGTTTATTTCAAGTATGCGCAATCACTCGGCTCGTTTCGTTCGCCGGCGTCGGGTGTCACTTACCCCAATAGCAAAATTCTAATACCCGATACCCGAGGTTACTAACCACGTGACACTGTCACATCCTAGTTTAGTACAGCAAAAACGATGACAACCATGTTGATTTCAAAGCTGAACATGCAGTAAGGTGCAATTGAGGAAACGACTTGCGCGTAACAAGTGACCTGCTGCGCGGCTTCAGAAAGAGGAACGTACTATCTATATGAAAAACGCGGCGCGCGTGCGTGCGTGCGTGCGTGCGTGCGTGCGTGTGTGTGTGTGTGTGTGTGTGTGTGTGTGTGTGTGTGTGTGTGTGTGTGTGTGTGTGTGTGTGTGTGTGTGAGAGAGAGAGAGAGAGAGAGAGAAGGGGGTAAGTAGCCTTGTTGGCCGGCCACACGAGAAGAAAACGGAAGATGAGCATCGTTTTTTCATCTGCTTTGTTCATATTTGATATGACCGTACCATATCTAACGCAGCTTTGGAAATCGAAATTAAAACAGGTAGCCTACCCGCCCCCCATGATTGCGCCGTCAGATTGTTTAATCCCCCTCGCTTCGCATGCACATGCGGCATCGAAAGAAGGAAACTTTGAAAGGCAGCAGGCGAGAAGGAACAGCGGCCGCTCTCTCCTTTAGTTTTCGTATCTTGGCGCGGCTCCGCGCAACATGCGAAAGAGCCTAACTGAAAGTGCTCGCGTGTTCGGCGCGATTACTTGCTGCTATTACGACCTCATCCCCATAATCGCGCTCTCTCTCAAGCGCGCGCGCGCGCGCGCGCACGCACCACACACACACACACACACACACACACACACACACACACACACACACACACACACACACACACACACACACACACACACACACACACACACACACACACACACACACACACACACACACACACACACACACACACACACACACACACACACACACACACACACACACACACACACACACACACTGATTAATGCACAACGTGCCGCGAAATCACTCATCTGTTATATTTGTTTGTATAACCACGAGAAGGCGTATCGATTATATGCATGTGAATGTGCGCATTGAAGATAGTCCTGTGCCTTCGGATTGAGTAGTCGCTGTTCGTAGATTGTATATGTACGGGAGGCTTTATCGCTGTGGCTTTCGTTTTTCGTCGCTCATCGAATGATACGCAGAAATGGCTAAGTGTCGTAAAAGCCCTAAGCTCTCAGCAACAGTGTAATAACCCTCTAATTATTCGTCTTTATTCCCTTCTGTGTCGAACATACCAGTATAATCGGCATGTCACGGTATGCTTGTCAGGAGAGAGGCTATTTTCCTGCAGGCAAAAACGGCCACATCTATAGTAAGAAAATATGCAAATCTTCCATAGTTCCCGCTATATATTTGAACCGTTTCATTCGTAAAAATACTAAAAGACAATTGCAGCGCGCATGGGATGCCAGAACCTCCAAAAAACTGCTTCTGATTAAGCATAAACTGCAGGTACTTCACGAACAATAGTATCACGAAAAAACGATGTAATATACTGTCGAGTCTGAATAGGGCATACGTATAACACACACAATAACTTGCTCACTGGTGGCGAACCTCCCATTTGTATTGGATGTGGTGAAAGGCTCCCACGAATTTGGGGATCTCGGCATGCAGAACTTAACGAAAAAAAAAAATTCCCTCTAGCTTCCTGCATATATCCTCCTGCAGAACCGCTTTTCAAAAAGAAAACAGTTAATTTTCTAAAGGATCTAAATGTTATCAGGCCAAGTGACTCGTAGCACACCCTCTCTAATGAAGGTGCTGCCATGGATTGGTAGTGTTTTGATGGCACATGACTTGGGCTCCTTTACAGCAACGCCGTATTAAGTACTCATAATTCATCGCCCCATTGTCACTCATTGACAGTGGTCGGGCTCTCTTTGGTCATACGTGGTTCTTGCCCCACAACAAATCATCCATCCTCTCAGACACATAGTAGGACTCCTGCTTGTACCGCCGTTGGCAAGGCCGTCGTGCTCTGCCATTTCATCGCTGAGAAGAGTGTATCAACAGGGTTATCAGACATTCGGGAGCCGCGTTTTGCAAGTAAATGTCTTTATTGACGTCATGATTCCGGTTCTGGCAGTAATCGTTTGAGTCTGTTTTCGCAATAGCTGGTCCTGGGGTTGCGGCACAACTTTAGGCAGATGTTTGCGAGAACAACAAAAGTATAATGACAGCTTTGACTGAAAACTTTTTCCGATTCCTTTCTGGGACATCGAAAATGCCTGCTCTCTTTCTAAGCTATTTTACCGCCAGTTTGTGAATTTCTGTCGCCGCCATCCTGTTTGCGCGCGCGGCATCACCGTGGGTGTCGTGTCACGCGCACGTGTAACTTCCTTCAAACATTGGCTGGAATCCAGTCATTGTGCTTAGCGCCGCTCTCTCTCTCTCTCTCTCTCTCTCTCTCTCTCTCTCGCTCTGCGTGTCTGATGACGTAGCTGCCCGTTCGCAGGTCGCCTCACGGTACGCTTGGCAGCTAACCGACTCTTGGTTCAGTATTCAGTGCGTTCTCTTCAGGCTTATGCGCTGCCATGCAAGCGTTGTGCAATGAATGTGTTAAGCGTTTGAATAACCGTGGTTTGACTTGAGGAATGGATGGTGGCGTAAATGGGGAATGGCCGAGATTTGGCTGTAAAGGGGGCTGTGGCGGCACAGGTCGTGTTGTACGTTGTGGTGTTGCGATAGACCTGTGCCTGTAGCAGCAGCGCCTACTCCGACTGTCTGGATCTCGTACAGGCTGACCGGCGGCCGTGGTCTAACGCTAATAGTAGAAGACAGGAAAGTCACTGAAAAGATGACCTAGGTTCCGCGTGAAGTATTAGGACTTATTTTCCGACTTCAGTGATAAATATGATCGGGATATAGCTCTTAGCCCGGAGCTCTGGAAGGAATGATGAGCCACTGATATTTTTCCCCGGGTGTTTGAACTGTAATTGCTGCTTTGTCAGGTACTAGCGTAAGAAAGCAGGGGCAAGGAGAAATGTCGAATTTCATGCCTCCTGACAAGTACGTCGCGAGAACGTGATTGAGTAATGATTACCACATCATTCGCGTTGGCTTAGTGCCGGCACGGAGACTGCTTCGCAATTCTGAATGGCCCGTTGTGAGCACTGCCGCGGTGCCGACATCTTGTGGCGCTTTATATTGCAGTAACTTTTAGCGCCGCTTATTGTATGACAATGAGGATTTACCGCGCAGGAGTCGGGTGTAAGACAGCCCTGGCTTGGTGTACTCACGCTACCACCTATAGTATGCTGCGCAGCGTAGAGAGGGCGCTAAGAGTGGGCGTATTCTCCAGGTTAGCACCGCAAGGTTTGAGCTCCTGGGTGTCCAGGGACCCGAGCCAGAGGAGCCGTCTCTTGCGAAATGAGGGCAGGCGGCGGCAGCCCGCTGTCGGAAGGCTCTTAGGGCTGAGCAGTCTGCTCGTGCTTGCGGGCATCCCCGTCAAGCAGGCTGCCGCACCCGGAATGCGTCGCGACGGCTGACGACCGCGGCACGGTCAAGGCCACCGGCGGCGGCCACCTGGCACAGGCCTCGGAGGCAAATATGACTGTGGCTAAGGAAAGGCGCTACGCGGTTCCGTTAACGGATGGTGTCTCTCGTAGGTCGGCGACCTGTTCTAGGTGAAAAGCATCGGGTTTACCCTAATGAAGCCTTTTTCGCGTATATTAAGATGCGTCGGTCCATTTTTTTTATTTACTTTTCAGCGAAATGTTTGAGACATGAAAGTAGGGTACATGCGGAACTGTATGGAAGGGACCTAATCGTATCCTTGCAGCCAACTTTCGACAGAATTGAAGATAATTTGATCAATATACCGTTGTGCTGTCGCAGATGACTAAGGTCACTCATGAAGTATTTCGGATACAGCGTGAGTTGCCAAGAAAATCCAGTGCCTACCTCAATATGCCTGCCACACTAGGTGGTGTGCATGCTTTTACACCTTCGTCTCGCTTTATATGCTACCATCAGCACTTAGCAGTGTGTGTGTGTGTGTGTGTGTGTGTGTGTGTGTGTGTGTGTGTGTGTGTGTGTGTGTGTGTGTGTGTGTGTGTGTGTGTGTGTGCGTGCGTGCGTGTGTATTCTTGATCCACGGAAAAATAATTCTTGATCCGTGCTGTAAGCCCTCTTCGGGTCTGCGTTAGATATAAGTATATTTACGCCTTGATTGGCGCGATGCGCTATCGCGCACTGTGTGAACCACCGACGCCCTCATGGCGTGACACTTTGAGTCGAAAACAAAAATAGTAATACCCGGAACCTCCATGCACGGCGTAGGCTCGGAGCCGTCGCGGTGGCCTATAGTGTTTACGCGCTCGGCTTGCTGCCCCGAAAGACGCGGTTTCGATCCCGGCCGCGGAGTGTCGCGTTTCGACGGAGGCGAATGCTAAATGTCCGTGTGCTATGCGCTGTCAGTGCACGTTAAAGAACCCCACGTGGGCAAAGTTACCCGGAGCCCTCTACTACGGCGTCACTCATAGCTCGAGTCGCTGTTTGACGTTAGACCCCACAACCAACAAGCCTATCTGTTATGCTCGTTGAGCTCGCTTGTGCTGTTGCGGATGTTTTGTACGCGTTTTGGAAAAGTCATGATTGCGCATGCGTATGGTATTGACTACGTATATCACATTCCACATTCTCCCCGCACGCACAAAGCCTTCTCTCTTTACAAGTGATCAGACGCAAACCACCTGCATATTGTGGCCGAGAAACGGAAAGTTAATTTACAGCAATACACACGGTATGCACTGATAGCGGCGAACAGAGCGTAGACCGTCGATCAACTGACAAGCGGTGAAGCGCGTCGGCATTTATACACGTGCCGTCGAATATTCCAGCGTTATCGCTATTGCCACGTGCGTTTCTTATTCTCAATTTTGCTGTATTCGGTTTTCGCCCACAAAGACTGTCAGCAACGCTCAGCGCAAACCGCGCCTCATTGTTCCAGAAGCTTCGTGATTATTGTAGATCGTTTTGTTAAGATTTCGCGCAAGACGCGAATACTCGAGCTTATTATAGAGTTTGCGCGACAACATAACTGCGTCCGTAATATGTAGCGAAATATGCATGGGGTGTTTCAACGTATCTTTTTTAACTAAAGGTGTTGCTCATATACATCAAGGCAAAAATTAATAATCTACTACGTTGATTGTCGGCTTATTTTGTGCATTTTCGGCTGGAATATATCGTAGCCGTCTAACGTGCCTTCCCTGGAGCGCCAGACGGAGCACCCTTGTCAACCCCATGAATACGAAATTTCTAATCACCTCAGTGCACCAGATAGACTGAACAATGTTTAGTCTACTTAGTATTGATAAGAGAGGAGACGTAAGACCGTGGACCGATTAGCTTATTGCGCAAAATGTTCACGAAGGAATTTTCGAAGGAGAATCAGCGTAGGCACAAGGACTTCAATCAACCCAGGAAGTAGTTTGAAACAATATTCAGAAATTAATTACATACATCACTTATAGGGTTATTATTGATTAGTTTGTGGAAGATAAGCGGTCGTGCAGGCAGAGTATAGAGGAAGCCTGCATGGAATCTGCAAAGGGGTTTCAACTGCAATATTTTATCCCAAAGGAGGGTTTTATCGTGGTTGCAAAGCGTATGCGCAAGTACGTGTCAGGCAGGGGCGTAGCCAAGGGGGGGGGGTTCAAACCCCCCCCCCGAAATTTTTCAGTTTTGCTTGCGTATATGGGCACGCACACATACAAACGCACGCACGAACATACATAAAGTATTGTTGAACCCCCCCCCCCCCCGAAAAAAATTTCTGGCTACGCCCCTGGTGTCAGGAAACAAGATATAGTCTGTTATTATTCACTGTATACTCGCAGTAAACATCTAAGACAGTTGCATTAAGAATGATTAAGGGCCCAACACCGGAAATCCGCGATCTTCTGTTTCCGAATGACATCCAGTATAGCAGTGCTCAAGGAATTCCAAGGACTTACAAGAAACGACCGAAAATTTGAACCAGCAGTGTGAAGAGAACGTTAGCCGATTAAATACTCGCGAAGAACATTTCAGTATAGTCCTGTATTATCGCGATAGTTCGTTATTGGTTGTTAATTGAAGCTAACAACCGTGCAACAAGCGGTGACGCACAAAATGGTATGTTAAACGTGTTGGGATAGCCAAGTCTTCCAGTCGAGAAGCGGAGGTGAGCAGGTCATGTATATAGAGCAGGTCTTCGAGAATAGTGTCAAGGGAAGGGAGGTGGTGGTGATGCGGTAGACTTGAGTGACATTAGGTAATCTGACGGCATACAAGATGGAGTCGGCTGACGGAAGAGGGGATTATTTGCTCCGCATTTCCTCGTCGCCAGGCGGTCGTAAACGCAGGCTCATGAGCACCGGTGGCGAAACTTTTTCCGATCGAAGTTTTCGCGCTGGGCCCGCTGGTTGCGCATCGATCGCTCTCGTTGGAGGGTGGCCCCCATGGCGGCGCGTCTTTGCCCCCTTCGTGGCGGGCCGCCGGACCTTGGGCGCTCCTGAGCGCGGCGTCGCCAGGCGGACGCTTCGCGGATTGATTGTGGCGCGGTCTGCCTTCCAGACAGATGCCACCTTTCGAGTTTCACTACGAGTAACGCGGTGACGCAGAGACGAGAGTGCACGCGGCGTGTGCGCCCTGTGGTTTTGCTTGCGCACGACAGTGTGCCGCTGTCAGCAGTCTCTCCGGTTTTGCGCCTGATCGTGGATAACCAACAATGGGATAACTCGCTTCGTGGGAGTGCCTCGTTAAAGTCGTTTTACGGGGTTATCGCCTCATTTACAAAGTTCAGATCGCTGGGTCCTATTGCACACTTATGATGTTACCATTTATATAATATTGAAAATAATATGAGACAGATGGAACTTCGGAAAAAAAAAAAAGACGACTAAGCGAGCTGTAACATTTGGGAGAAGCCATGCGAACTCTCATTTTTTTATTGGTATTTTCTTTAGCTTGCCGGATCTTAATATCGCCGATGGCCCAGGGGCGTAGGCAGAAATTTTTTTCGGGGGGGGGGAGGGGGGCACCCCCTTGATTTGAAGTGGGGGCCGGTCAGGCAGATTTGGTCAAGTGTCATTTCTGGTCAGGCAGATCTGGTCAAAGTCATAGCAAAAAAAAAATTTCGGGGGGGGGGGGGGCATCGGCCCGGTGTGCTTCCCCCCCCCCCCCCCCCCCTGGCTACGCCACTGCGATGGCCCGTTAGGTCCTGCAAGGTCCTGCAGGCTCGTTATGCGTACACGCGATGTCTGTATCGTGCTCCCATCCTTGAGCGTTGAAGACTAGTTTTCTGCCGCTTTTCCACGTGGTTGGTTGAACTTTGGTTACAGTATGAGCTGGCACGTTTGTAATATCCGTCCCAGGTTGCTGCTTAGTTTGCAGAGTTCGTAGCGTGAATTGTGCGTTTGTTCTTCAAGTGCGTTGCTGGTCAGGCGTGAGGCGTATATTGATTTGAACTGCTGGTGCAGCAGGTGCGCGGTTGCTTCTCCGACCTTGTTGGTGGGGCCGCGCAGCGAGGGCCGCTCTTGCGTAACCGGGAAGGGTAGTGGAGGGCATGCGGAGAGCCTCCGGCCGCTTGTCTCTGATTGCGGAGCAGCGCTTATCTGCGCTCGACTGTCGACGTAGTCGCAGGGGCCATCGGGAAGGCCGCCTAGAGGAGACCCGTCTTGCCTCTATCTGGCACCACAGGGGAGTCCGTCTCGGCCGAGCTGACGAGTACAGTGTCCCTCCTCCGTCTCAGCCTGGGCAAGTGTACATGCCGGCCGGCTTCTCTTAGGCCGCTCTCTCTTGTATCGGGCCCTATTTGGTGCTGCTTGTTTTTAGCGCGGTTGAAATATATGGTATACTAAAAGTTCTCTTGCAAAGGGAGAGTGATCAGCTGCAACGAGTCACTCGCGCCGTCGACTGGCAACAGGTGACGTCTTTTTGCCTGCTGAAATCTGTCGCCTGCTAGCCGCTCGCCGTTTTCACCTAGCAAGCACTAAAGCTATTTTCGTATGCAAACCTTGAGACTTTTGGATATTGTCGAACTCTTGACCGCTACATATGCACCCCCCCCCCCCACACACCCCACGCACGCGCATACAGGTGGCTGTAAGCGTATTTAATAGTTTCTCAGCTTGTAGCAGAATAACCCTGCGCACAGTGGTATTCCACAGTGCGCGGTAGCCGCGGCGGCTATTACTGAGCTACCGCGACGTCCCTGCGGATCACAAGTTTCAACAGTGCTAATTTGTGCCTGTTGCGGCTGTGTGAAGCTCCTTCGTGTACGTCTTGCTAATGCGCATAGCAAATTTTATTTCTTGTGCGTTCACAGACGAGCTAAGATAATTTCATCCGTTTCAGCACTACTTATCTTGTTTAAGTATCTTAAATGGGCCAAGATCATTTAGAATTTTTATCTGCTTTGTCTTTTAAGTGAGTGCGGATGCGCTACGCTGAATTGGTTCGGCCTTAGTTAAACCGACCGAGTGCACCTTGATTCGGTTATTATACGCGCCTAGGTATATATTTGTGTCATTTATCTCTACTTCCGTTATGAATGCAATTCCTTTGGCGTGTATTTTGTGCAGTACCATATGCATGTACTCCTTGGCCAAAAGTATCCTGGACACGGGCTCGACGGCCAAACAAATTTCTGCTCTATTAATACACGACCATTATAATTTAATGGATAACTGTGTAGGTTGCTAAAGCTATACTCTACATGCTGAAACTCGTGATTAGGTTATATGTTTGTTTAAGTGAAAATTCAGCTTTTTCGCAAATATCGTGTCTCCAGGGCACTTTTTTCCCCCCAATAGTGCATACTACTCTTAAACGTTTCAGCGCCACAATTACAAAAATATATAGGTACCATACAGGATGCACAAATTTGTGCATTCGGCGTCAGAAGTTTGGAGACCACTAGGTCTGAGAAAACTTTAAATTTCCCAGCAATCAGTGACTGTATTCGGTCCAACTGCCCAGTACGTGTTGTTTGCGCGTTTTAGAACTGGCTGGAAATCTAAATTCTAGTCTGCCTGCCAAAGCAGCGGGAATATTCAGCTTTGTCTTGTCTCGTGGTCTCTAAACTTTTGCAGCCTCTAAAATTCCTTTTGCGAGATAGTGCAGAGCGTTATCGTAAAATCATTGCCGTCAGCGTTCGTGAGTCAAGACAAATGATTCAATTCCGGGCTTTCGCTTAACTGTTTTGCTTATCAGCAATCTGCTGTTTTATTCCGAGCAAGCACTTTGCGTGCTCCTTCTCCTTCGTGCGGTCATTCAAGTACCGTAGTATGTAACAGCGTCAGGTGTAAGATTCGCATACGTTTGAATAATTGCGCGTTCCCATGCGTAGCGCGTAGGAGTGCTTTGGTCGAATGTAATAAAAAAAAAAAAAACTAGGAAGTCGCCCCGGCGGTCGATATGCGGCACGTGTCGCCTGTGTACAGAGACCCGCGAGCCGTGTTCAGCTGCGCAGTTTGTGAGAGCGCGCTTGCGACGACTCATCCGAACGCTATGCATATCAATCGCGTCCTCGGCGAGGTGTGTGGTCGTTTGCCGCCGCTGACGTGCTCTGCTCTCGGCGGTAAACAGGTGTTCCTGTCCTTGCGGTGGCTGTGGCGACCTTCATAGCGACCGACGTAGTTGTAATGGTCACGTGTTCAGCGCGCGTAACACCGCTACAACCGTGGCTTCTGTTGAAAGTCGGGAACGGGAATCTTGAACGCGTTTCCCGCTCGTAGGGAAAAAAAAAAAGAAAGTTTTCAGGCTGCGCTCTGTGCCACTGTGGCACGCTGCGCTTGCGAGAATGGCAAGAAAAAGACGAGATATTTTGTGGGTAGGGAGAAGAGACCCGTGTTTGTGTCCCCGATCTGTCGGGGACACTGCGCGCAGCAGTCCTATTTCCGCGGCTGCGTTTACAGCTGGCAGAAGCGTAACGAAGCGCCCTTCATCGCTCTGCCGGTTCGCGGTTACTCAGCAGTCGATGGAAATTTGTCGACGGTGATGACGCACGTGCGTTGCATGTAATATTGAGATATTTGACCCATTTTCTAGCGTTTGTTTTGTTATCGCGCACCTCTCGACTCGTATATCGACACTTCGCGAGGCCCTGGTTGTTTCACATCTCGAACAAACGCGATAAAAGCCAACCGCGAGCCTTAGGGGCGCACTGGAAGTTTCCACGAGACTCCTCGCGCTCGAGAATAGCCTCGGGTGGCGAGATGCCGCTGCAAAAAGAGAGCGCGTGGTAGTGAATGGAGCTTCACCGGATATGTGTCTCGTGTTCTCTAGGCGTGCTTCCGAGAGGGGCTTGTATCTCAGCAGCAATCCATATAGCGGATGAGCAAAGCTGCTCGAGTGGCGATCGCAGTGTGATCGGACGCGCAGCTTCCGCCGTCTTTCTCAAGGGTCAGGTGTCCGAACTACGACACGAGCTCAAGCGCGTCTTCGTGGATTCCCGCTGCTATCTATGGCGGTTCCGTTGGTTCCGAGGGCAGTTCGTTGCTTTCTCGGAGCGGCGAGGTCAGTGCGTGGTCGCGCTGCCTCCGGTGCCCTGTGCGACCTATGTTTTGCGCTCTTAAAGAAGATTTAGCGGTGGATTTGTTGCATAAGGCCTGTCCGGAGTCTGCGCGTCGATTGCTACAGATTTTCGTATCGCGGCGAGAGTTGAGGAAGTAGCGTTTTCGCTTCGTGGAGAAATCGCAGGGTGAAACCGAACCGCAATTGTATTGTTTTGAGAGACGGTGACATGTTTCGATGTTGACTCGGCGCTGGCGTGCCTGGGTACCGCGCCTATCTAATCGCCCAGGCTACTGTAGTGGACATCACGTGTTTTCAGGCGCAGACCGCCGCAGACGACCAGATAACGCGGTTCTTGTTGGGTCCACTTGCTGCGATAAGCGCTTGTCTGCGTCGTCTCCACGGATGCACTTAAGCGAGCCAGGCTAGACGGAGACAGCTTATTCGGCGCGACATTGCGTCATACCAGGGTCCGGTCATACCAAGAAAAATACTTCGCGCTGTCCGGAGCTTTTTTACGATGCCCAATCTCATTTCGGGGAACGTGCGCCGGCAAACCGTGTGGCTGCTTTAACGCGGTAAAGACGGTTTGAACGTTAAAGTAGGGAATTGGTACAGATAATTACGTTATATAAACTCCTTGGCGTATTTAATGTAAGGATTTCTTTTGCCTGATTATAATCCTTTATCTTCCACCACATACAGCTGCAAATCTCGATGATAGGCGAAGCGCCGCTGGGATGACAAAGCGCGATAATAAATAGCGACGTAATAGAATCTTTGCCGGGCCTTGATCTGAGCTCGTTATTTCATAGAGGTGAATGTTTACGGCCAAAGCTGTAGCGTAGCTGCAGTCTGCATTTAAGCAATTTATGTTTGTGTGCATGTGAACTTTAGACACTTGCCCATAAACATTGTTCCGTGATGAAATTTATGCAGTTTCATATTTATATGATAAATATGACCAGCATTGTTTGGTGTGTTGTTGACCTGGAAGGTGCCCATTTTTGGTGACATTTTATTTTGTTTGCCCCTTATACAGGACTCTGGTCATCGGCCTCCAGTCGTGGAATCTCTTAGTAGCGGCTGTGCCTTCAGTGGAACTAATTCGGGAACAATGGATCCAACTGTTGTGATCAACACGCTTGATGAGGATGAGCAGAAGCCTGCAAAGCCTGCAGAGATGCTCGTCTTTGATGATTCGGCCCACCTCAACAAAGTGCTTATGAACTTGAACAAGCTGCGCAAGAACAAGCAGTTTTGTGATGTTGTTTTACATGTAAGTGAATCAGCTGATTATTTTGGTTTGTGTATCTGATACTATTTCAAATGTGTCATAGTTGGTGTATCAAATGTATAGTTGCCTGTAGAGATTCGTAAAAGAAAGTTTGGAGTGCAAACACAGGTGTCTGTGTATGCACGCCTAACTTTTTGTTTAGTGATGTATCTCGAATAGTTTCATTTTACCAGTAGCATTGACAAATTAACAAAAGTCATTTGCTTTTAATCAATGAGGCATTCCTATATATTGGTTAGAACATCAATTGGCTGCCGTTAGGCAGATGTACTTCCGGTATTGCTAATGATTCAAAAAGTAAGGATTGAGCAAAAAAGACACAGCACACAAGGGAAGGAGACGAAAACACTTGGACAAACTTGCAACTGTTTATTCACATGTTAGGCGAGTGAATATATAGCACACAGAGAGGGCAAACGCTGGAGAGGAGGTACCCCACGTGCGCACAGCCAAAGACAGGCTAAAAAAACGTGTGTTTAAGCACATTGCATGTGAAAATGCACATTCATGTTTATAAATTGCTATTGAGGGGGTGCTTATACAACCACTACCACTTCTATGATATGGAAAGCCTCAGTGAGTTCACGGATTGTCTTTGGTCCTGTTTAAGATCTTCATTTCCTTGAGTCTCGCTTCGCATTTTTTCTTTTCGTTCACCCTGCAGACTTTGTAATGATGCGTATGAGAGTGCCCATGCCATTTCGTGGCACGCAGTTATGGTCAGCAAGACAATTTTTGAAACAATGCACCAACTAACCTCTAAACATGTGCTGTTGCTAATACGTTACAGCATAGAGTATTCTAAAAAAAGTTCACTGGTACTTGCCACATGGTGCATGACTTAGAACACAAGAAGAAAACAAAATGACGTCGTGCCCCCCTCCCCCCTGTTTTCGACGCCCCAGCATGTACATAATTCTGCCTATGCATATGCTATTCATTATCCCTTGAAGTGCATAATTATAAACTTGTACTAGCAAGGTGCATGTACTACTTTGTTTCTGTGTGTTGTACTAGTGTGCTGTAACTGTGGTCATAGTCGACTGTTGAGTTGACTTTACGAGGAAACAGTTTATTGCAGTGCTGTGCATGGTACAGCCTGCAATATTGCGTAGTTCTGTAGTGCTAGGGTACACATTATGTTCACGCACCGTGTTCTCATACATGATATGTAGGTTTTCTGATTTATGTGTTTGTCACTGCAGTTCTTTTTTCTTAGGAAGTTAGGCTTGTTCGTATAATATTGGTCTAAAGCAACGCCACTTAATTTTTTTTTATGTAGCTCTTTATGCAATAAGCAGCAAATTTCACTTTGTAAATAAGCCACTGCATTTTGTTCTTGTTTTCCAGCTCTTCAATATTTTTTTAAAGTTCAGGGCAGGGAGGGAGAGTGAGAACCATGAAATCATTCCTAATGTTTTTGTTATGACTCTTGTAATTATATACTTCTTTGTTCTTGTGCAAGCTTCACGGTCTTGTATGTGGCATAGTCATGCAGGTGGCTTGGCTCACCACCACTGCATATATAGTACACAGGAGTCAATGATGAGGCAATAATGATAAAAATGTTGAGGGGAAGTAACCAGAAGTATTTAGTGAAAAACCAAAAAGACGCGTACCATCAAGGAAAAAAGTAAGGACAGGACAGAAAGGGCGTCACTCGCAACTAACTTTATTCCCAGAACATCAGCATCATATATAACCACAGCGACCCCGCAAGTTGGCTAGCCTGTGCCCACGCATTTCATCTGCACCGAGGCCCTCCCCGTGTGGGAAGAGGCACGCAAGGCCTTTTGTCGCCCTGCTCGGTTGGCGTGGTGTACGAGATCCCGCTCTAGTTGCGGTAGGGTATATACGGTCAAACAGGCCGGTGCATAAACGACAGGATGAGGGAGCACGAACTTTCGGTTGAAAAATAAACTTTCAGCACATTTGCCTGTGCATTGTGGTTCCTGCAAGTGTGAGCCTGGTTTTGCCAGTGTTTCCGTTCTTGGAAAGAGTAACGATGTCTTAGCGCGTGAAATTATGGAAGCATACTATATTAGAAAGAAGAAAGAATGCTGTGTTAGTGACACATCTGTTGCTCTGCGTGGGGGTGAATTTAGTTTCATCGATTCATTTTTCGATTAGTTAATCTTGTTATCGCGGGTTTTTGACGAGCTTGTGAGGCGATGTGCGCGCGCAGGGTCGCTGTGGTTATATATGATGCTGATGTTCTGGGAATAAAGTAGTTGCGAGTGACGCCCTTTCTGTCCTGTCCTTACTTTTTTCCTTGATGGTACGCGTCTTTTTGGTTTTTCAGTAAGCATGTACCAACTAGCCCAACAAAAAGTTCTATTAAGAAGTATTTAGGTCCACCGTATTTGGAAATGCGGTCTGATTGCATTGCAGGTCGGTTCAGACCAGGACATGCACGAGATATATGCGCATCGTGCTGTAGTAGCCAGTGTGAGTCCTTACCTGTTCGAGCTGCTGGCTCAGAAAACCAAGGGCACACTGCAGAACCAATGCAAGATCAATGGGAACTTTGACATCAGTGCTTTTGAACGCCTTGTGGACTACGCCTACACATCCAGGTGCGTTTATTCTAACATGTCAGTCATAAAGAAGCATTTGCATGAGCTGAGGCATTGAAACACTCATTTCGTTTGCTGCCTCTTTTTTTTAACACGAAAGTGTTTTATGCCGGGGTCCACCAAGATTTTCATGACGTATTTCCGTCACGGAAATACGTCAGCAAAATGAAGACCATGAAATGGCAAAGAAAAAAAAACTAAGAAAAAGTTCCGTTGACAGGAGTCGAACCCATGACCTCTCGGTCCGCGACTATGGCTGGCGGGCGTTTAGACCACTGAGCTACCACCAAACACATAACGGAGGCTACATGAACGCGCCTTTTATCTTTCAAATTTTCCTCTCACAGTGCTCTTGCATGAATGGATGCTATGAGCGTCCCCTTTATAACGGAGTGGTGACATGTGTGCCACCAGACTCGGAAAACAAAAAGAAAAAAAACGTACCGTTGCTGCGACCGTCCCATTCGGCATGTTTTCAATAGAAGTGTAATTTCGTTTAACACACCGCGAGGTAGTGGCTTCAGCCCAAACCTCGCTCATAGCGTCCATCCATATAGAAAAATAACTTTCCGACACTCGCCCGCCTGTCGCACCGCGTTCCCCGCTCACCCTGTGAGAATTAACTGCCAGGCTAGAGGGAAGACACAACCCGCATAGCGTTCCTCTTCGCGTTTCACGACGCTTCGGAGGAGTGCATACCGAGTATCGGTGTTTATTATGTGCTTGTTGATGCCATATTTGCGCGGGATTCACCATATGCCGTGTCCACGTATATGTTAAGAACTTCACATACCGCGAGGGTTATAATCATGATTGTGGGTGTTATCGTCGGTACAGAGATGTGCCACTAGGCGTCAACGTGAGTGTGTCCACATCAGGCGGTGCTACATCTGCCAAACAACGATAGACATTATACAAGCTCTGATAAACCAATGCACTAAAGCAATCAACTACTTCTCTGGCGACACGTTTCACTTTCGTGTTATACTGATTCCTATGACAGAGGGATCAACCATCTTTTTTTTAACCAACTGCCATGAACAGTGCAGAGCCACTGCAGAGCTGTACGTACCAAAAGGCCATTTGCCTTGCCATACGTCAATGGATGTGATTAAAGGGACACTAAAGAGACAAACTATATCTCTCATATTAGTAAATTACTCTTTCAAAATTCCAAAATCACCATGCTTGCCGCAAGAAGACGCTTGGTAAGCAAGGAGACGCTCTAAAAGAAAATGCGGGTGGTGAGGCCACCTTGAAATTCCCACACTAAACACCATGGCATCATAAATTTTGAAGGCATCTACTAGGTCATACGTAGTTCCTAATCAGTAAATGTGAAGTACATTGTCCTTTGGGGACATCTACTAGGTCATACGTAGTTCCTAATCAGTAAATGTGAAGTACATTATCCTTTGGGGACATAGACTCAACATACCAAGTTTCAGGAAATTTGGGAAGATTTCGGCAGATTTTGGCACGTGGGAAGATTTCGGCATTAAATTCAAAAATGAAACTTTGACCTTGATTTTCTCCTCTATTAATAAACCTATGGTGGTGAAATTTAGAACATTTCAGTTCTGAGTACAATTTATCATTCTAAACAGATTCATTGTTAGAATAAAGAATGCACATGCGTGCTTCCTATGAAATGCTTTATTGAATATGCATGCATTCACTGTTCATATTCGCCCTTTTCAGGGTGAATAAAAACAGTGAATGAAACAGTGAAAATGGCGAGAGGGGAAGGGGAGAGGCGCTTGTGCTTGCTCGGTCATTGGCGCATATTTCAAATCTCTCGAGAAAGGACGGGGGATGGTTGCTCGGGATTTTACGGTAGGTGCGACCAATCGTTATTTGTGTTCCTGCCAAGTGCATAATGCCATAGAGACAACATAAAAGATGTAGTACTTCAATGTGCTTACAACTCATTGTAAGTAAGTCTAACACGGCATTGTACTTGGAGGCCACCGACAGCAACGCACCGATGCTATGAACCAAAGCAGCAGAAATTTTGACAATGTGTCGAAGGATGTGACCTTCCGTTTCTTTGAGTGAAGTGGCATAAATATTGGTTTTGTATGCCTTAGGACAGCATCAGTTAAACGTTTGTTACTGCTGCTTATGGACGTTCAGTGCCCTGCGTGATATTTCGCAATGCGTGTACTTGGCGTGCATAATCGTTTTATCTTGTCGACTAAGTTAAAGGTAGGTGTTTGATATAAAGGTGCGCCTTAGTATATCATTTTATTGCACGAAAGTCGTAAAAAGTAAGTTGAGCGTCTCATACAAAGGTGCGTCTTATACACTGGAAAATAGTCTATATATATGTGTGTGTGTGTGTGTGCATGTATGTGTTGTAATTTTAAGAGCAAGCACTTCGTACGCACTTTACGAATAATGGATCAGTCTCTTATTTTTTATACGTATGAAAATTCTTGCCCAAATTATGGATGCACATGTGGAGCATTTCTTTTCATTTTCAGTACTTGTTTTTGTTAAAAATGTCGAAACTAGCTCACAGAAAATTTATTTGTAAACTGTGTGCCTTTTTCATTTTTTGTGGTGAACTTAAAAGTCTGATTAAAATTACATAAAGTTTGATTGTGCCTATGCAGTTGAATGAAAGATAAAGCGAAAAATTGATTTAAGCTAAGTTGGGCAGTGGCACTCACAGTAACGATGTTATTGCTACTGAAACTTTTATTTAAAACTGGGCATTGAGACCTTTAATAATTTTGTCCAATTATTCTTTGTAAAAACATAAGAAATGGCTTGCTTTAAACACAGATAATGCCTGCACAGTGTTTCAAGGTAAAGCTCAAGAGCATGGACAATGTAAAAAAAAGACAACAAGCAAGCCAGGGTAAATCTCTTGTGCCAGTTACTTTCTGTTCTTCTAGAACGTATCATCACTCATGCATGAGATGGCAAAAGCTGCTCAGCATTTCAAGTTTCGAGTAAATTGAACTGCGTATTGTCACTTGTATATGTTTGAGCAACGCATCAAAGGGAATGTTTTCTTTAGTTCTTTGGACACTCGCAGTCATAATTGCACAAGAAAATTGCAATGTAATATGAGGTGGGTTGTGCACTGATACCTGCAGGGGAATAAGCTTAAACATGGTATTTACACTTCTTAGAGTGAGCTTTGCCTAAGGTATAGTTTTCATATGCAGGCTGGAAGTACCCAAATCAAAAATGAAAGCCATGTATCTGGCGGCTGCAAAGCTGAAAGTACATCCAGTGACCAAATATTGTGGGAAGTACCTTGTGGAACACTTGACTCCTGACAACTGCACAGGTAACTTTACACTCTTCAATGTATTTTAGGGAGGAATTCAATTAACTCGATTGATGCATAAGGGTCATGCCCACTGTCAGCAATGAATTGCTGAAAAGAACTTCAGGGCAAGCAATTGATGATGCCTATGAGCTTTATTTTTGTGTCTGCTGCACTGCAAGAAAAACCTTCTCCCCAGTTTCTTCTTTTCACAGAACTGTGCATGTTGCTTGCATGTGTCGGAGCCCGCTGTTACCCCTTTATAAGATGCTTCAAACAGCTAGTATGTGTTTGCTCACGTTTACAAGGATAAGAAGCACATTTCTAAGGATGGTGTTGTTTAGCCCAATCTCTGTAACTAATTTCTATGGTTTTACATGCCATAACTTGATATGATATTGAGGCATTCCATAGTGGGCAGCTCCAGATTAATTTTTGCCTCCTGGGGTTCTTTAAGTTGGACCTAAATTTAAGTACACGGGTGTTCTTGCATTTCGCCTCCATCAAAATGTGGCCACTATGGCCAGCAACCAAACCTGCGCCGTCGAGTTACCACTGCAGGTTAACTCATTTTCCTATCTTTCTGCAACAGCTTGTGCCAGTTTGTGCCGCTGTTTGCAGTACTTTTAATGAAAGCTGTCCATGTCCGTAGTAGTTGCCCAATACATCTCGTACACTTCCCTTGACCTCCCACTACGCACGCACGTGCAAGCCTTTGTAGGATAGTAGAGCTTTTGTTGCCATATATGCAGGAGTGCGGGCCATCCTGGTGGAGTCCATGGACCAGGAGCTAGTCGCAGAAGTGGATGCATACCTGCGGGACAACATCGCCGAGGTAGTAAAGAGCAAGGAGCTGCAAAGCCTGCCCCACATCCAGGTAGAACTCGTGCAGCACAGCAGCATTGAGATGGATTCTACAAACAATAAAGCACCTCTGCCATATGGTACTTGATTGGATGCGCTCATCATTTGACCACGAGGGTGTTCTCATGGAGACCCTCACAGAGAAGGTAATTGGCAAGCTTCGGTTACCAACATAGTGAGCATAATTGTGGTTCTTTGGTCTAGTTTGTTACACATTTTCTAAATGGGAAAAACAGTGCCAAGAGAGAGACAATTCACGAGTGAAGGGCCTTTTCCATTTCACATTGGAACACATAAAACTCATCAAGGCCACTGTTGGCACCCCTGCACTAGAGAATCCCCTCACCTGGGCATGTCACCACAAGGTAGAGATTGAGCTTCCATGAGTAAGTTGCAAGACTGCGTAATGCTAGTTACCCTGAAAATTTACTTCATGGCCTGGCATACAAGCTGATCTCACAGCTTCATTGGGATACCAGAAACAAGCAGTGCACAGAAAAAAGTTTAGGAAGAGCGTTATTCCTCACATTCACGGCTTTTCACTCAGAATCAAGAAAATTGCCCAGAAATCTGTAGTTGGAAGTCCTTTTCAATGCCCTCGGTAAGCTGGGAAGACTTTATAGGCACGTCAACCATGAAGAGCCCAAGAAGCTTTTATGCACCACGAAGCATACAACCGGTTTGTAAAATACACGACCAATATTGTGCATGAGGTTCCACTCTCCTGCAGGGGAATGTACTACATTGGACAGACTGGTGATCTAGAGGAGTGGCTCGGTGAAAATCACAATCATCAAAAATTCGGCAGCAGCATGGCACTGCACTAGAGTGCGTGCGGGTGCACTCCTGAATTCGAAAAATGCAAGGTCATAGCAAAGTACACCGGCATGTACAATTTTGATACAGGCTCATATTTCATGTGCCGTTGATTTCTCTCCAATTTTCCCTTTATATTATGCTGCGGATATAAAACCTTCAGTTCTTAGTCAGCACTTGTGTGTTTCTTTGCTTGTGAGTCTTCTCTTGGTGTTGTTTTTCCCATTTACAAAGGAGTGAGCATGGCTGGTATAAACAGGGTGTCTAGCAATCGGGAATGATCAAGGAATTTTGAAGCATTAGGAAAAGTCGGAGTATTGTCAGGATTCCCGAAAAAAAAAATTGAAAATTGACTGTTGGAGAATTCCATAAGAAGTTAGACGTAATTGGGGAAAATGGCTTTATTAGGGTCTTTACTCTGAAATAGTCCAGGAAAACCTGGAAAAGCCAAGGAATATGAATGTTAGTTTGCCAGATACCCTGCTATGGTTGTACCCTTCACAGAATCTTTCATTGTAACATTCGTTGGTATTTGTGATAAAAAGTCAGTGTAAAGCTGTCCTCCACACCTTTGAGGCTTCTCTTGAGCTTTGGGCACAGGAAGAAGTCTGCCAGGCTCACATTAGGGCTGTATCCTAAAGCTCAAGAGAAGCCTAAAAGGTCACAGTGTCGACAGTGCTCCCACCATCAAACGGGCTGCCACAGACCAGTCTTGGGCAGTAACTAGTTCACTCTAAGAAAAGACCGAGTAAAAAGGGCGTCTTTTTGTCCCACAACAATAATCGTCATCTCGCTTGCTTGCGTTTCCTTTCTTGAAAACTCGGCGCTGGCCACTTTCCTGCCAAGAATGCTATGTCACGCTGATAGCGCGCATGTCGTTCGCGACCAGAAAGTGCCGGGCGCGCGGCGATAGTGCAAGGAAAGGAAGGCAAAATAAATGACGATTATTGTTGTGGGACAAAAAGACGCCCTTTTTACTCGATCTTTTTTTAGAGTGTTACTAGTAACGCGTTACCGGTAACTAGTTACTTTTTTCAGTAACTTGTAACTGTAACTAGTTACTTTTAAGTTAGAGGAACTTGTAACTGTAACACTGTTACTTTTTTACGCAGTAACTGTAACGGGAAATAGCGTTAGTTACTTCCCCATATCCTATCCACCTTTCACCTTTCCACAGCACCGCTCCCCTCGCAGTTGGGAGGGGAGGTCGCTAAGTTCAGGTCCGTTTTTTTTTTTTTTTTTTTCGACATATATATCCTTATGGTCACTTGAGCTGCTAGCTCTGCTCTTGGTTGTACGGTGAATCATCAGGACGCCAAGTTTAGTCTCCTTGGTCCGAAGCTCCGAGCTAATCGTGTTTGATAGGCGCTAGAAAGCAGCAGAGCGCAAAACGGTTGAGAGTCAGAAATACCGTGAAACTAGCGAATCATTTTTTAAAACACCTTTGAACTGATTCTAAGAGGTTAACTCCGACTCGCAGTTTTTTCTCGCCACTCAACTTCGTTTGCGAGCCAGCGTCATCGCACTGTTTAGGTCAAAGCTATGTCCACTTGTCCAGCAGTGTCCAACAAGCACCGTTTAGAATGCGTTCTGCATCAGTTGCTTTAGCATATCCCGTTTGTCTATTCTTTCCTGCCCGTTTCGACGATGTTAAGTCGCGTCGCAATCCCCGCATCGCGCTTGTAATTTGCACGAACACTTGTTTAAGGAGAGCTTGCGCTCAGCGGAGCAGAGCCCCCCGACCAGGGTCTGATGCACCTTGAACGTAGGCAATAGACACAATGGGCGTTGTCTTGACTCGTGACGCACTCCCCGCTCCTTTTCGCATGCGCTTCTGGGTATCACTATAAACGTCCTAGGATAATGCTGTCGTCCAGTGCATCAACTATGCTTTCCACTTCTAGTGTCAGGACGTTCATTATTTGCAAATAAAGTCCATTTTCACCAGCGGTGCATGAACAAATAAATTGATGCAACAAAATGAGGCTTACACAAAGAAGGCTGGTGTTGGGCCAATCTTTTTGGTTTCCTTCGTCTATGGTTTTACAACGCACCATTGTGACTACCCGCGCATGCCGTCGTATTTTTTCATTAAATAAATCCTATCATTTGGTTTGTGATCTATTACATATTCTATACAGTAACGGAAAAGTAACGACGTTACTTTTTCAGAGTAACTGTAACTGTAACAGGTTACTTTTGGAAACATCTGTAACTGTAACTGTAACAGAGTTACTTTTTTGACTTAGGTGACTGTAACTGTAACACTGTTACTTTTCACTGGTCACGTGCCCCTGACTGCCACAGACTCTCTGAAAGAGGTTACGGCATCTGACTTTCAGAGAGCCTTCGCAGCATGGACAATCACGCTGGCAGCATGTATCGACGCCCAAGGAAACTATTTTGAATAATTTTAATCATGCGTACCAATTGGATCAATAAATTCTTTTTACGAGACCCATTCTCAATACTTTACGGACAAACTCTGTATATCCTGCATTTACAACATACAGTCGAAACCAGCGATAACGAAATCCCGAGAGAACGAAATTCTCACCGCAACGAAATATTTTCGGAGCACCGGCGAACGCCCATAGGAGTCAATGCATTTCGTAACTCGCGACTACGAAAGATATTTATACCGCAGTCCCTCATTAACGAAATTTTTGAAACACGAGTGCGCAAATAATCTACTCTCGCAACATTAACTACATTCGAAAACTGCTGAAATGCATTCATGCTACACTTAAATTGTGCAAAACTATCGCTACAGCCCACTTGAGAAGCAGCCGCCATCATTGTTTACAAAAAAACATAAAGCTGGCGGCAATGATGATGATGATGACTTGCCGAGCCACCTGCTCGTTATCGCGGACTACGTAGCCAAATCCACATTCCTCATGGAGTTTCGTTCGTTGGCTTGGCTCTGTACTTGGCTTTGTCGGCTTCGCGCGCACATGGTCGCGTGTGTGGAGCCATTTGTGGAGCGTTTGCTTGGTCGCTTGGTGCAACGTGAACTGTGTGTTGCGACTGCTTCATCCGATTTCGCTGCTTGCGAAGGTGCCGCCTCCAACGAAAAATCGGAAGTTCATCACGCTGGAAGATAAGGCTGCAATTATCCAATGAGGTGGAAAAGGGCAGGAAAAAAAAATGGACATCGCCGAAGAATTCGGCGTTGCGTGCAACTCACTGTCCACGATTCTGCGCTGATCCGCGCTGATTCAGCGGAGCCGGAAGAAGGTTCGCCTGTAGACGCACTTGATGACGGTACTGGTGACAGCGCAGTGCCGCCGTCACTGACCAGTGCATGGGGCGAACTTTGTGTCGTGGCAAACGAGATTCCCGATCGAGAGGCATGAAATTGTTGCATGGTAAGGCCCGCCAAAGCAAACTTACTAACTTTTGGAAATAAAATGTGTTTGTTGTAAATTCCCGTGTCTTTTCTCCAGCATTCTCGCGCCAACGAAATTCCGCAAGAGCGAAATTTTGTGCTTTCCCCGCCGATTTCGTTATTGCGGGTTTCAACTGTATATACAACTTACTATGAGAACTGCTTCACAAAGCATGGAAAGGGTGCAGAGTCAGTTTAAGTTGCACTACTTTCAATTGAGCACAATGATTAATATATAAATATATACTGCTAATTTTATTATTTAATAATACATATGGCTGAATTTATTTCCAGGTGCACATGCTCTACCTGAACCTGGACCGTACCTTACATGACTGCAATGACATTGAAGCTGGGGATGCAAAGGACACTGAGCTAATTCAAGACTACAAGCGCCTCTCTCGTCGGCTGTCTCAGCCCAAGGGCAGCAAGACTAAGGGTCGTTCGGGCATCACAACACCAGCAAAGCCGCGCCAGTTCCTTTACACCCGCTCAGATTCTAGTGGATCTTCCTCAGACGAGGAAGATCGAGATTGGAAGATCATTGCAACTACATCCACTGGAGGTGAGCCAGCTGTTGTTTGGTAAATGAGGCGTGGCTATGTTTAGTATAAAGCACTGGCCTCATTGTGCAGCATTAGAGATGTAACTTGTACTGTTTATATTTACATGACAATACTTTTCTATAGTAAGCTTGGCTTAGTGTGAACAAGGAACCCGTATGGGTCCCGAAACGTCTCTGTGTTCTTCACCTTGACTTGGTCAGTGACCGCATCTACATCCTCATCATGATACCTGACCAGACTAACTTTCGTCGAACTCTTCACTAAGTATGAAGGTTGTATGCAAAGTTGGGCAGAGCTATCTATGAATTTTGGGAAATGCGAATTCTAAAGAAAGCTTTCTAGCGTCAGTAATTTTGATTAATTAAGGCTTCAAATATAGATTGCTTCATTTTGTGACCCAATAATCACAACTGCACCTTCTGCATGGAGTTGCTGTTGTATAGGGCCATACATACATCTATGCCATCATTGTGGCCTGGAAATGCCAAGTTGCTGTTTAGCAGTTTGAGACATCAAGATCATTGTAACATTGCTTGTAGTGGCTCATGAACTCACTTCCTATTAACACTCTCCTGTTCCATTTGGCCACTGTTGCACTTTAGACCGTATTCATGAGACGATGAGCGCAGCACAGACAGTGTTATTTCTGTGCCTTTACAAGCGATGTCTTGTTAACAGTGCGCGTTATCCTCTGCTCAAGAGATTGTGTTTTTCATTACTCAGTAGTGCTATTGCTCATTAAAGACTTCATCTAAATGAATTGTCAAGCATAGGTCGGCAAACTCACTCAGACTCAGATCGAGCCGTGAGTCTGTGTCTAAGGGAGTCCGAGTGGATAATATTTTGGTGAGTTTGAGTCCAAGTGTGTCCGGTTGAGAAAAATTTTAGTGAGTCTGGGTCAGAGTGAGCCCTAAGCACAAAATATATTTCTTGAGTGAGTCTGAGTGAGCTCCACATGTTTTTGCCGACCTTTGGTGATAACTAGAGCTGTGCGAATAGCAAAATTTTGGGTGCGAAGCGAATTCGAATAATAAAGATTGAGTGCGAATCGAATAATTTCGAATAATTTTCGAATATTTCTCAAACATTTTTCGAATAATTCGAAGTGAAATTACAGAAAAAGTTGCAGAGAATCCCTAAGTATGTTCTTGTGAGATAGCAACATGAAAGTGTTTCTTTTCGCTAGGTTGATGAAGCGCTGGTGGGGTCATATTTCATAGTTGTCTTTCTTATCAAGAATGAGGCAATGTAGAGGCCGAATTCTATTTATGTACATGATTTGGTGCAACCAAAGTGTTGCCGACAACACTTTACACGTGATAGGCAGAGATGCCATTTCCTCAGCCTCTCCTCCTCTTTCAACTTCTGTGGAAGGCCAACTGATGTGGCAGACAAGGGTGTGCTCCCTTGAAGTCCGGAGTTCCAAATCTGCCTCGTAGACGTCGATATATAAGAACATCTGAAATTTCGGATGCTAAAAAGCTTCGGCGTTCGATTTTTCGGACTTCCTGTCCAAATTTCAGGTCCAAAACAGCCTTAATTGAGCCCCCAACTCTGCCACATCTTTCATCTCCATATTGGAACCAGCGTTTTCTTGAGTTAATGCATTTGCGACCGTTGGGGAGCTTGAAAGACAGCTTTGCCGCAATACGGGGGTGTGATGAGGTGAAGCATATTGAAAATCTAGGGACCACTTTCAATCAGACGTTGACCGTCTCTTTACTAAGTTCGACCGTTGGGGAGCTTGAAAGGCAGCTTTGCCGCAATACGGGGGTGTGAGGAGGTGAAGCATATTGAAAATCTAGGGACCACTTCCAATCGGACGTTGACTGTCTCTTGCCTAAGTTCGACCGTAACGGAGCTTGAAAGGCAGCTTTGCCGCATTACGGGGGTGTGATGAGGGGAAGCATATTGAAAATCTAGGGACCACTTCCAACCGAACTTTCTCTTTTGGCTAAGTTTGACCAACGCCTCCTCTAGAAAGATGCCTGCGGAGTCGCTGGCTATCCCATTGTAGTCGTCCTGCCTTGAGTTGTGGTCGATTGTCGAGAGATGGCGCCACGTTCTCCCCTATTCTTTTCAATGGGGCTGGCGTGGTGTGACGTTGAGGGGGGTAATGTGCGCATGCGCAAATGTGTGTTGCAAGCGGCCACCGCAAGGATCGCCAGCTACTGCCTCATTAGAAACGGTGAAGGAGGGAAAGGGTAGGGCAGAAGGTTTTTGGCTCACGCGACAGGCATCTTTCTAGAGGAGGCGTTGGTTCGACCGTAACGGAGCTTGAATGGCACCTTTGCCGCAATACGAGAGTGTAATGAGGTGAAGCATATTAAAAATCTGGAGGGGTCACTCTCAACCTGACGTTGACTGCATTTGTTTTTGGCAAGTTCGAATAGTTCGAATAATAAAATTTCAGTGCGAATCGAATCGAATAGGAAACACTATTCGAAAAATATTCAAAATTTCGAATATTCGCACACCCCTAGTGATAACTACTCATATTCACTATTACTATCTGCCTTATGTCGGCTCACGTTTATATTCACGTCTACTCACACATTCTTCAATGCACTAGCGTTCACGCGCCAGCTCACTATTTATTGCTCAGAGGCGTGAGTTACAGAAAGGGGGGACATGCCTTGAGCTCCCGCCCCGTCTGAAAGTTTCACAGGAAGTTCCTGATAAAAATATCTCTTTTGAGTCATGTCAGTAAAATTGTCCTTACTGGTTTGCAACCGCTGATAACTCGTACATGAAGGTACAGGATGAAAATGTGTATCCTAGAGCACTGATTATGCGAGATATTGGTGTTAAAGTGCAGTGACACCATGATAAAAAAAAAGCTAATTATACGCTAACAGACTCGTGAGCCAACTCACTCAGACTCAGATCAAGCCGTGAGTCTGAGTCTGAGTGAGGTATATTGTAGTGAGTCTGAGTCCGAGTGAGTCCACTTGAGAAAAATTTTGGTGAATCTGAGTCCGACTAAGCCCTAAGGGCAACATGTATTTCATGAGTGAGTCTGAGCGAGCTCCCCATTTTTTGCCGACCTATGTTGTCAAGTAATGTTTTTTGTTTTTAACAAGGGCTCTCTTTTAAAATCACTGCAGGACAAAATTCAGTCACTGGTGTTCAGTGGAATTAAGATTGGGAAATCGAAAATTTCTTACATTCGTCACCAGTGTGTCAGCAAGTGCACACTTGTAAATTAGTTTTCTCCAGCCAGAGGTGTTGTGTCCTTTTCTGTGCAGCCCACAGTACAATGGGACTGGCTGTTGTGTCAGGCACAATGATCGTGCTGTCAGTGGTGCAGAGACTCAATGGTCCAGCCAACAATGGCGACAGCTCGCCTGAGGTGTGCAGCACTACCGTTGGATACACCACATTGCCTCCCATGATGAGTTCTCGGTGTGGCATGGGAACAGCTGAGTTTCAGGGCAGGCTGCTTGTTTGTGGTAAGTGCCCATGATTGTGACCAGTGTGTTATATATCACTAAGCATGGGGAGAACCTTTGAGAGCCCAACAACAATTATGAAGGAGGCTTTGGCATGTTCATAAAGCATGAAACAGCTGTCCTGGTTGATAAGAACAGACAGATGCAGAGCACGATTGCGCTGTACTATTTTCCATACAATGGTCGTCACGAACAAGTCAACGCATTTCAAACCATCCAATTGCACAAATGGATGTAGAGCCACACTGCAAGTCGCAATAAGCCACTTAGGCTAATAGTTATATTACGCACTAGAAGGGGCACTGTAATAGTGTGCACATCTTCTTTGAAATAAAGGAGGGTTGTATGTTGCTTGCAGTGTTCTGCATCAGCTTCACTCATGCTATGTGAGCAGCTTTTGTTATCCTTTTTACATGTGCTATCATTGTATGCTTCTAGAGCAGCCTGTGACCAGCTTTTCTGTCATTTGATTATGTGCAGGTGGATATGATCGTGGAGAGTGCTTGCGCACTGTGGAGGCCTACAACCTGGCCACAAATCGCTGGAGCTCCTTGGCCCCTATGCAGAACCCACGGGGTCGTGTTGACGCCACCGTTTTGCATGGCCTCGTCTATGTGATAGGAGGCAGCGATGGCTCCAAGGAGTTGGCATCGGCTGAGGTGTTCAACGGCTCAACCTGGAGCACACTGCCACCCATGCCTGTTGCACGCTCCAATACTGGTAGGTTTAAGGGCACTTCCACTGGGCGGCATCGCCCCTGCCATTTTATGTCAGTGCAGAGTCTCATTGGGTACAGCACCTTACACAGGTATTTTAACTTTTAAAAGAGTAGTCTTCCACTTACCTTTGCTCTTGGTTTTGTTAACATATGCCAATTTTGTAGCATCTGTTGTGCTTTGTACTGTTATTCATAGCAATTAATGTCATAACCACAGGATACATGTTAATTGAACATTTTTATACACTGGTGAAGGTGGTGTTCTTGAAAAATTTTTGTTTTCTTCTGTAATCAGTTTTTTAAAAAGAGAGGTGAGGTGTGGTGTACAGAAGGAAATGGCTAAAGTGTAAATGAGGCATGCATTTCGTTTGTTGTTACTATAATGGGAAAAGGGACCAAGGGATGAAATCAAGTGAGAGAAATTGAGCCCATTTAACGAGGCAGCTTAAACTTGCATCTGGTATAGGCCATGTGCACAGTATGTAGTAATATGGTTTAATATGCAGGTCAAACCAAAATGCAGGCGTTTTCTTTACCTTGTGGTTATTGAAACAAATTCTGCAGGACATTTGCCCACAAGTTTTTATTGAAGTTTCCATTTTAGTCATCTAAGTGTAAAACCATTCATGCAACTCTACAAAGCACTCGAAATTATTGTCCAAGAATGGCTTCTTGTTGCATGTTGTTTATGCAGTATATTTTGTTTGAATGCCAGTATCACCATGTCACCAGATAATGAAAGGTGTATATAAAGCACCTCACAAGCCAGCTCAAAGGTGTCCTTATGTTATAGCTGACCATCCACTCAAAATAATCATGAACCCTCTTTGTGCCCTTATCCATCCAATGATACCAGTTCTAAGTTCATGCATTGTTTCCAGACTGTAGTTTTTTGCTAATTTGGTATGTAGTAACAAATCTACTGCTGTCCAACTCTTAAATTTTGTATAGTATGACAATGTGTACAGCCAATTAGGTTAATAAGTAGCAAATTAAACAAACAAAGGCAAACTCTTTTTTTTTTATGCGGTGTTCATCCTTGTACTAAACAAGTTTGTATATGTGACATCAAAAGACATTTACCGTAAAATTTTCGAGCAAGTGCCCCTACCTGAGCAAGTGCCCCCTTCCCCTTTTCGGTAGAATTGAAATACGTATGTGCCAATAACCGAGCAAGCCCCCCCCCCCCCCTCTTCTCCTCTCGCCATTTTTTTAGGGGCGAAGCTCCTTATAGCATCACCTGGTCAGTCGTCACTCCATGCGGCGTGTCCCCGCCATCGCGTCTCCCATATCATTCAATAGATGGCGCTGTCCCATAGAGACGCATGTAAACTGCAGTTGGGTGACTATATACTAGATGGCGCTGTCCCATAGAGATAGAAAAAAAATAATAATAAAAAATTTTAAAAATTAAAAAGAAAAAAAAGAAAATAATCAAAACGGCGTATCGCTTTGATTACTGCTGGGCGAAACCTTGAGGCCCGTGTACTTAGATTTAGGTGCACGTTAAAGAACCCCAGGTGGTCGAAATTTCCGGAGCCCTCCACTACGGCATCTCTCATAATCATATGGTGGTTTTGGGACGTTAAACCCCAGATATTATTATATTATTGCTGGGCGAAACCACTGGACATTTCACGGTGTAACCATGATTGCTTCAGGAGCTTTGCCCAAGCTCTTCATCATTCACCCGTGGATATGCTGTATTTCAACCTGTTCTTTGCTACGGAATCCTGCAGCATTAATTCCTAGGAACCGAAGTTCTGAGAGTTTTTAGATATGAGCACGATTTTTTAATACTTTTATAGTGTGGTGCCTCGGGGTTGCATTCTTAGTTGTCACATATTGTTGGAACATTTCAAGAACATCTTTTCCCCCTTGTCATAACACACAAAGTTTCACATGAGGATTCCCTCCGGTTCAGTAAAAACTAGAGCTGTGCGAATAGCAAAATTTTGGGTGCGAAGCGAATTCGAATATTGAAGTGTGAGTGCGAATCGAATATTTTTCGAATATTTCTCGAATATTTCTAGAATATTTTTCGAATACTTCGAACTGAAATTGCAGAAAGAAAAGTTGGAGAGGATTCCTAAGCATATTTTTATGAGATAGCAACATGAAAGTGTTTCTTTTCACTAGGTTGAAGCACAATGTAGAGGCCGAATTGTATATACAGTCGAAACCCGCGATAACGAAATCCCGAGGGAACGAAATTCTCACCGCAACGAAATATTTGAGAAGCACCGGCGAACGCCCATAGGAGTCAATGCATTTCGTAACTCGCGAATACGAAAGATATTCATACCGCAGTCCCTCATTAACGAAATTTTTGAAACGCGAGTGCCCAAATAATCTACTTTTGCAACATTAACTACTTTCGAAAACTGCTGAAATGCATTCATGCCACACTTAAATTGTGCAAAACTATTGCTACAGCGCACTTGAGAAGCAGCCGTCATAATTGTTTACAAAAAAACATAAAGCTGGCGACAATGATGATGATGATTGCTTGCCGAAACACCTGCTCGTTATCGCGGACTACGTAGCCAAATCCACATTCCTCATGGAGTTTCGTTCGTTGGCTTGGCTCTCTGCTTGGCTTTGTCGCCTTTGCACGCACATGGTCGCGTGTGTGGAGCCATTTGTGGAGCGTTTGCTTCCTCGCTTGGTGCAAAGTGAACTGTGTGTTGCGATTGCTTCGTCCGATTTCGCCGCCTGCGAAGATGCCGCCTCCAACGAAAAAAACGGAAGTTCATCACGCTGGAAGATAAGGCTGCAATCATCAGTGAGGTGGAAAAGGGCAGGAAAAAAATGGACATCGCCAAAAAATTCGGCGTTGCGTGCAGCTCGCTGTCCACGATTCTGTGCTGATCCAACGGAGCCGGAAGAAGGTTTGCCTGTAGGCGCATTTGATGACGGTACTGGTGACAGCGCAGTGCCGCCGTCACTGGCCAGTGCATGGGGCGCACTTTGTGCTGTGGCGAACGAGATTCCCGATCGAGAGGCATGAAATTGCTGCATGGTAAGGCCCGCCAAAGCAAACTTACGGACTTTTAGAAATAAAATGTGTTTTTTGCAAATTCCATATCTTTTCTTGTCGCATTCTCGCGCCAACGAAATTCCCGCAAGAGCGAAATTTTGTGCTTTCCCCGCCGATTTCGTTATTGCGGGTTTCAACTGTATGTACATGATTTGGTGCAACCAAAGTGTTGCTGACAACACTTTACATATGGTAGGCAAAGATGCCATTTCCTCAGCCTCTCCTCCTCTTTCAACTTCTGTGGAAGCCCAATTGATGTGGCGGACAAGGGTGTGCTCCCTTCAAGTTTGGAGTTCCAAATCTGCCGCGTAGACATCAATATACTATAATAACATCTGAAATTTTGGATGCTAAAAAGCTTCGGCGTCCAATTTTTCGGACCTCCTGCCCAAATTTCAGGTCCAAAACAGCATTAATTGCGCCCCCACCTCTTCCACATCTTTCATCTCCATGTTGAAACCAGCGTTTTCTTTAGTTAATACATTTGGCGACCGTAGCAGAGCTTGAAAGGCAGCTTTGCTGCAATGCGGGGGTGTGATGAGGTGAAGCATATTGAAAATCTAGGGACCACTTTCAATTGGACGTTGTGTCTTGGCCAAGTTCGACCGTAACGGAGCTTGAAAGGCAGCTTTGCCGCAATGCGGGGGTGTGATGAGGTGAAGCATATTGAAAATCTAGGAACCACTTCTAAGTGGACGTTGACTGTGTCTTGGCTAAGTTCGACCCCCTCCTTGGTTCGACCGTAACGGAGCTTGAAAGACGGCTTTGCCGCAATACGAGAGTGTAATGAGGTGAAGCATATTGAAAATCTGAAAGGGGCACTTTCAATCGGACGTTGACAGTATCTGTTTTTGGGAAGTTCGAATAGTTCGAATAAAAAATTGCAGTGTGAATCGAATCGAATAGCAAACACTATTCGAAAAATATTCGAAATTTCGAATATTCGCACACCCCTAGTAAAAACATTAAATGCATGCGTATTCAATAAAGCTTTTCATTAGACGCACAGGTGTGCATTCTTCTTAAAGGCTCTTCCACGACCATCTTGACTTTTGGTCCGCGACCGAGCAAGTGTTCCCCCTCCAAATCTTGTCCAATTATCTTTCACCGTAAGGGAGGCGCTTGCTTAGGATATTACTGTGGCATCCAAGAGTATTGTAATGATTTTCCATTTCACATACAAGCACTTCCGTGGTACAGTTGCTTCTAGGAGTTGCCTTATACTCAGTCAGAGTTTTGAGACCATTTCCTTTTAAAAGAGCATGTGCCCCTGATTGTCTCACTGGCTGATTCTTAGCCAATGCAGACAAGTTGCAACACATCGTGAGCCTTTCTTGAAGTTAGGATGCATCATGTGCCTTTCTCGTACCACTTGGATGTCGCATACGCCTTGATCTGAAAATTGAACGAGTTACTGAATTTCCTCATATTCATTTGTGTGTAACAACATTAAAATCTATCCTCATCAAAGGGTTGAACACTAATACTTTGCTACCAACGAAAGAACTTGCCTCACTGTTGCCATGTGTGCTTGCATTTGGTGCCTCCATCCAACAATGCAGGAACTGCTCTAGATATTCTATAGATTTTCGTATGCCTATCATTTTCCATTGTCAGCTCACTTGGCCTCTAGTTTGCATTGCTTATCCATCTAAGTTGCAGTTATTCTTTGACCACAAAGCACCGCAAGCTTGCCAGCTTTTGGCTAATGAAAGCTCTTCCAAGGAAGGAACATTGTTGCTTTATTAAAGAATATAATTAAGTTCAGAAGCCTTGTAGCACATCATCTCTGCAACACCAGGAAGAATGGTAATGCGCAGTGCCTAATGCTGTGTTTTCCAAAACAAGCAGTAACATCGTCGCTTTTCTGGCTGATCGATATCACTTATAACAGCCTTGTTGGTGACCAGATCAAGGTAAGTTACTTGCAAGATAGCTACTTGCAAGATCGGAAGAGAGCTTTGCCTTCAGTAGCCTCTATGGCTACCGATTGCTTTTCACTTGCCACCTCAAGAGAAAGATGAGTGATACAAGGCACATATGTATTACTGAAACAATGCCAGTGTGCTAAGTAGCTGAGGGCAAAGCGAGATGGCAGGTGGCTTCACCTGCACAGTCTTCCTGTACGCCTAGTTTTGGAGATTGAGTAACCTGAAGTTTTGGAGACTCAGAAGCAGGAAGCAACACAGCATTTGCTCACCTCAGCCTCCACTCATCACACCAGTGATGTTAAACCGAGTGTTCACTATTATTGAGTGACATCTGTTCCTTTTCGCTCTTTATGTGGGACACTTTGTTAATTATTAAGCAGTTGCTTAGCTCACGCACGTACACACACACATACACACACAAAAAAAAACACACAATTCTAGACCTTCGGGGTGAAGCTGCAAATGTTTTTAGGTGCTCCCTAATGTTGACTTGAGCCTGTACCTTTTCATACTATGAAAACATTTATGGATACTATAACCATATAAAAATTAGCTTGGTTTTTGGATGCAGATATGTATGTTCTCTGAAGCACCATTGCTACATTTTTAATTCTTTCCTTATCGTGCACTATTAAATATGAATTTGATTGACATCTTCTTGACACTCTAAAATATTTCCATTGGGACTCGCGCAAGACACTCCAGGACCGTGATGTGCACACTTTTTTTGGCACCATGACCAGCAATTGATGGCTGCTTTCAGGTTGCACATGCTAGTCATAACTGACCATGACATTTCTTTGTTCCAAGTGTATACCGTAGTTCCACCTTGCGGTTATTCATCTTTTTTGTGAGCAGTGCTTTGTGCATTTTGGATGTGTATCTTGGTGTGCAAGTGGGCCTGGCACGTGTGTGTGTGTGTGTGTGTTTTTTTTTTTAACCATTTTCTTTTAGATTAGTAATCTTGTCACTTCACGATCAGAAAGGCTCATGCTGGTGCTGCAACAGTGCTGCTTATTACTATGTGTCTACATGCACGATTTTATATGCCAAGGTTAGTCGGAATGAGGATCACTAAATGAAATAAATTTGAAGGTGCTGCATATTTCTAAAGCCGGATGATTGTTGGAAGCACGAGTGTAGAGTCACGTAAAGGATTTCAATATTTTAGTTTTGTCCTCGATAAATTGTGTTATACCCCTGTCACATGGGCACCTGTGAACTCCGTTTAACTCCCTCGTCTTTTCCTCGAGGGAGATGGGGTTCATGTCACACGGTCACCATTTCGCTGAAGAAGTTAAATGGAGCTTTTGGTGGAGAGGGTTCGGTAATGACCATTTCGGCTCGATGGAGTACTCTCGTTCCTAGCCAGCTACTGTTACGCTGAAAACCGCACTAGCAAAATCGTCCTAATGAGCTCAATTATAATTTTAAAAACTATGCTCTTTTTTGCATAGCATTTCACGCCCCGTAGTGTAAGTTTCAGTTGTATTTTTTCGGACATCAGCGCTTGTACTCTCCACACCAACGCCTCGCCAAGCCGCCGCTGTGAAGCGTCGCGCGATATTTGTTTCTGCACGTGTGAGGCACACGCACAAGCACTGTGGCAGCAATGGCGATTCCGAGCACTTCATCAACACACAAAAACACGTTTTTGTTGCTTTAAAGGCAACTGCACAGGCAAAAAATTGGACGTTTCGACGAGCGCAGCAGCGCTGTTTCTGCCCTATGCAGCAACCGTCGAAAGCTTGCCCCGAGCCGTGTAGCACAGCCACAACTCCATTCTCGTAATGCTCCATCAGGTAGTAGTTAAATGCCGAATGGAGTGAAATGGAGTTCGGTGGTGGCCGTGTGACAGAGGTATTAGGCAGTCCCCTAAAATGGAATGTTGTTTCTCAGTGGTGTATTGTGTAGCTGTCAGCCCACTTAAAGGGACACTAAAGAGCAAAACAATTTTTCTCATATTAGTAAAGTACTCTTTCACGATACCAAAGACACCACTCTTGCTGCAAAGAGACGCTTAGTAAGCGAGGAAACACGCAAGAACAAAATGTGGGTAGCGACGCTACCTTGATGTTTCCGCACCATTCGCCGTGACGTCACATGTTTTGACGACGCCTACTAGGGACTACGTAATTCCTAATCAGTAAAAATGAAGTACATTGTCCTCTGAGGGGGCCATAGACTTAACATACCAAGTTTGGGGTAATTTTGCTGAGCCAATGGTGCCAAAATACGATAAATACACTTCGAAATCCATGACGTCACACAGGGAGATTTCGGTGTGAAATTCAAAAATGAAACTTTAAACTTGATTTTCTCTTCTATTAATAAACCTATGATGGCGAAATTAACGACATTAGAGTTCTCAGGGCACAATTTATCGATCTACACCGATTCATCGTTTCTCTTTAGTGTCCCTTTAGCATGAACGCTCTGCAGCATGGCCTGGGCCTGCTTGTACTGATGCCAGCGCCGCAAGGTGTTGGGAACTGCTGCCAAGTTAATATCTCGGTATGTTTGCGGCGTCTGGAGTGCACCTCGATTTGACTGTCCAACTTGTCTTTAGCTTGAATCTGACTGGCATGGATAGTGCACTCACTTGACCAGTCTGTTTCGTCACGTTTCATGCGTGGCTGTGGTCTGCGGCCCAGAAAACACATGTTTTGCCTTGAGCTTTAAGGCCAAACTCGAAAGGTGTGCAACCTGTCATACGCCATTTTGCTCCAGCTATTGTCAGCCGCCGTAAACATACTGAGATTTTATCTTAGCAACAGTACTGAGCACTTCGCAGCACTGGCGTCAGTCCAAGCCGGTCCAGGCCATGCTGCGGAGCATTCATGTTAAGTGTGCTGGCGACTGTACACTCTGTTAATAAATAGGAATGTTTGTTTTGATACCTCAATCAATTTTTTGAATTGAGGGAGATAGTACAGTGGAACCTTGATTATACGTCCCTCGGTTTTGCGATGACCCAACAACAATTCTTTGCCATTGTGTTCCTGTCCCCTAAATACCGTATTTACTCATGTATAAGCCGCACTTTTTTTTATCAAATCTTGGTTGGGTGCGGGTTATACGCGAATCGGGCCTATAGCTACACATTAAAGGGCCGGTAAACAGGCTGCGACTTTTTTTTTTTACACTCCCCAAACAAGCTCGCTAATTCGTACAGTAGACCGCGGCGATCACGTTTTCCGAATATTACAGCGCTGCGCGCCGCACAGACCCTTCATTTCGAAAAACAATTCCCGTGCTTCTTTCCTACGCCTGACCAATCCTCCTCGTACGCGCAGTGACGCAAACTCGGCGATCGGTGAGTTGACGTAGCACTGAGCTCGTCGATTGGTCTAAGCCAGGTCTCAACAAACAGTAGTCGAGTTAACGTCAGTTCCTGTTCCCACCCACCGCTACGAAACTGCGCCTTGTTTCTTGGCCCTGCGGTGATGCGGTTTCGGCCACGCAGAACGCAGTTGTCATGCGTATGTTCCCCGCACTGCATGGCACCTGCACGCAGTTTGCCTTCGACATGAGCAACATGTGGAGGAAGCGTTGTTCAGTTGTTGGCTGCATATCGAGCGGAGAAAGGGGGAATCTCCGGTAGCTCGGACGGGTCGCCCTTGCGGCAAGTGGGGTTCTCAACGCTTTTCTCTCGCGCCCCTTTGTCGTCTTGGAAAGCAAGCACGCATTCCTGCTGCATTGTGAATTGTCAGAAAGGTTCAAAAATACCGAAAAGCCGAAAACTGCCCGTCAAGTTGCGGAGCATGTGCGACAATGTAAACAATAAACAACCAGGAGCTGCAGCAAGCGGAAGTACATTGCGACTGATCCCTCTCGCCGATGACGTCAATTGCTGACGTCGGGTCACGTTGCCGAAGTGGGCGGAGTCACGACGACTGAGCTATGCCTTCCCCTCCCTGTGGAGGAGAAGGGTGGCGAGGCCGCGCGAAAATTTGAAACCAGCTGAAACGGATGTTCTAACCCCTGTAACTTCCTTATTATAGCACGTATTCGTAGCATGTTCACATAGCAAACGTGCGCACATTTCTCTTCATTACAATTTTTGGACCTCAGGATTGTTTACTGGTCCTTTAACACACTGTAGCGTCGCTATGACTACTGTGTTGAATAATTCAAAAACTGGTGACAAATATGAACGTTTATTTCACTATTCAATGTCTAATCACTGTCGGACCAGCCTCACCTCATCGGCGCGCTCCTAGAGCTGATCGTCCTCTGTGCTGTCCATCGTGTTTGATAGCTCCATGACCTTAAACCTCTTTGCGGTGGTCTCCACTGCTAACGAACGCCGCGCGTCTATGAACCAAACACACACTTGCTGAAGAAACGCTCGCTTCAGTCGCCCTGTTGGAGTTGTTTCGTGGTTGCCCAAGGCCATCCACTCGGTGTAGCACTGCCGAAATTCCGTCTTGAACGGTCGGTTTTATGCAAACCTAGAGCGGTTGAAACATGCTAGTCAAGCCTCCTGGAATCACAGCCAAGTTCGTTCGGCAGCAGAGTCTTCACTCAGTCACTCAAAAGCACGCAGTCTGCCACACGACGCTAGAGTGACACGGCGCACACTCCCCAGCAACACACAGGTTAACAGGGGCCAAATGGCGTTGGGCAAGGCGGGAACCACAACAACCGGAAAAGCAGGGATAATGTCGTGTCGCTTAATGATGATTATAATGGTGTGCGGCGAGTGGCAAAAGCACTTTGTAGGACTAGGTGCGTTTTTTCCATGGCTTCCAAGATTGGGGCACAGCGGCAAGCCTGCCGCTGTGCCCCGCTGCGCCCCAAGACTGTGCGCAGTGGCAACCGTGCCGCTGCGCACAGTCTCAGAGGCCATAGTCTTGTTGTTGTTTTTTTTTCGTTGTTGTTGTTGTTGTTGTTGTTTTTTCAGACTTTTGTGTCCAAAAGTGGGGATTATGGGCTACACACAGGGGCGGCTTTAAACGAGTATATATACAGTACCTCAAATCTATATTGCGGCTAAAATTTATATAGCCCACTATCGTCGTTATTCAGTAGTAAAGTTTGTATTTGGCTCTTATAGATTAGAACATTTCATTTGAGCTTGAATTAGCTCGTAAAAGAAGTCTAAAACGATTCGAATGTACGGTATAGCAATATTTTGCAATAAAATTAACATCATCCTTGTGCTTCCGTCGGTGCCGTCCTTTGACGCATGGGTGTAATGGCGATGACTAGAGTTGAAGAGCGAATGGTTCTTCCTGGCAAAAGGCGCACTATTCTGGACTGTCGTCAGGGTTTTCTTGTTCTTGGCGTCTGTTGAAGGCCTTGAAAAGTGCTCCAGCTCTTCTTCTTCTGAGCTCGTTTTATGCCGTGCCGTTTCGGATCACTTCTTCTTCTTCAAGAAACAGATCGGTGCCCAATATCTTCATTTCATATGTCTTTTATGCCAAATATGCTGTCTTGGAGCGAAAGGAGGACATGATACTATAGCGTTGAACTCGAAAAGAAACATTTAGAGGCAAAAAGAAGTAGGAAACCCTTACAAAAATCAATTTAGACAGTCTATAGACTGTCTAAACCCATTTGTACACAGTCTATAGACTGTCTAAATATATTTTTGTAAGGGAAGTCTGCCTCTTACTCTTTATATTCGAGTTTTGCCCTGCAACATTATATCCTTCAGTAAGTGCCAACTCCCCCTAGAAAAACTAATTGTGCAGTGAAAACACGATAGCAATGCATCTAGGACACAAATGAAACAGATAGGATGAGACCGTGTTGGGTGTTTTGGTCCTGACGTTGACGCGGCACTGGTTTAATGAATGTGGCTTAGTTGAATTGAAACAGATGCAGGATTTGGCTCATTTTTTATAACAAACTGCCTTTTTGAAAAGTTCACGTTACAATCAGGAATTGCCCCATTTTGATTCCAACTGTTTGAAAAGTTAAAGATACTTAGGCGCGCTTTACGGTCCCGTGAAATTTAGCCTAGTTTCGGTTTCTGCATTTGGCTGTTTTTTGAAAAAAACAGCATAATATTAAAAAACTTGGTTATACGGCACAATTTAAGCCAAACCATATCATACGACGACTCTCTGATACCATCTGAGAAAAAAATCGCCTTTTTTTTTACTCGAATCTGCTGTCTGCCAAATATTCGCGGTTGCAAAATAAAAACTGACTTGCCCCAAGGTTGACAATTGAAAAAAAAAAATAGTGAGACAGGTCCAGTGGGCCTTCTTAGATTGGAAAGTTTATTCTCCTGGCAGTTCATTTGCTTCTGTGATCCAGTTTTCCTGGCTTTAAGTTCAGGGCAGTAAACAAGCTCAATCTACTCTGAGTAGCTTCAGCTAGTCTGCAAGCTTTTCTTTGAGATCCGGATGCTTTCATGTTTTCGACCTGTGGAAACTGTTCCTGGTTGACATACAGCTGAAAATCTCCTTGTTTTCTGTACTCGGTCACGGGCCTCGAGCATGGAAAAAGGACGCGACACAGCTATCTTCAGCATGCAATATAACTTTGATGTGAGCGTTCATAATAACAGCAGCAGATCACCAATTGCACTTCACAGAGGAACAAATATGGCATGCACGAAAGCATTCTACGTGAACTCGCATGTGCTCCGTCGCCATTATGTGATGGCGATGACATTGTATCTGACTCATCTGACTGGAGGCTGTTGCCAACGCAGTTTCGGTTTCGTGCTTACACGCAGGAAATTTTCGGACTCGTTTTATCGGAAAGAACATGCGAATTGGATCCGATTTTGTTTTTTAAGTTGAGAATAAAGATTCGCTCGACCTCCTCCTTAGCTGTCATTTTTTAAAATACTTGAATCTACCTTACTTAGAGAACTGCAAGGTTGTGCCACGGGTTTATTGAGGCGGTCTGTACCCGTTTGTTGGGAAGGCTGAGTGTCACTGCCTATGTTCTTAGTTTTTCACTTATACTGTGCCCAGATTATACGACTGTTTTGCATGGTCCCACCAGAGTTGTATAATTGGGGTTCCACTGTATATGTATTTGTGGATTCAATGAAACCTGCTCCAATTCTCCCTTCTCTTCAACTGTCTGCTTTCTATGGTGTAAATGTAAGGAATAAGAATAAATTAAAAGAAAGAACAAGTCTTATTCGAAAAGGATTGTAGAATAGTTCATTATGGTGACAATTCGAAGTACAAAATATGCCCAATCTTAAACTTATCTGATGTGAAAAATTCACATGTCTTGGGAAGTCTTCTGTATGTCATGAATAACAAGAATTTGTTTCCTCAAAGCTGCATTGAATGCAGAATGCTTATTTATTTTTCATTGATGCCTCCTTGTGGAATCTACATGCCAGACCAAACTTTTCATTCTTAAAGCATCATGATGGTCGTCTTTCCCATGAAGAACAACCATGGGTAGTATGCTTCACTGCACAACAGTTCTCTTCTCTGATAAGATTATTCACTGCTTTACATGGTTGTATGTGATGACTGTATTAAAGCAACTTAATCATTAGAGAGTGCTACAAAAATTCTTGCTGTGCAAGTAATTGTATTTTGAGACACATAACTCACTCATAATAGTGACAAACTACTGTATTAATCTCTTACTGGGAAAGTTTTCTGGATTACTGAAATATAGTTGGAGTTGCAGGTGCTTATTGCATGCTCCAATAGCTTTCTCTCTTCTTTTATTGCCAAAAGCACACTGGAAGCTGCATTGTGGGGTACAGAAAGGGCCCTGTGATGCCCAAAAGTTACGTCCCAGTGTGTCATGGCTTTAAGCTTTTGGCTGCTACATCTGGGTCAGATATGCATGAAGCTGTCCATAAACATTCAGGTTATTTTGGATGCCCCTAGTCTCCACACATTTGGAGGTACATCATGTACACACAGCAATCACAGCATCTGATTATCAGCTAGCTAAAGGATGCCAAGGTGGCTTTTCATGGCACCTAGGCACAGTGCGGCTTCTGCGGTATTCATCCGAAAGCATTCTCTGCCCCATGAAGTGGAAAATCCAGGGTTTGGCTGGTGTCTGTCTGTCATTAACATCCCACGGTAACAAAACCCACATGATCAAGTGATGACATCGCATTTCAATGTTACTTGCCCAATACAAAAATGGATGATGATGATGATGATGATATGTGATATTTATTGGCACAAGGGCCACTTTTAATACAAAAATGGAGTTGACCCATGTTCAAAACCGACCTGGCTCACTCCCAAAATTGAATTTGCCCAACTCAAACACATGGCCGAGTGATCACATCATGTGACATTGTCACAATTGGCATCTCCAATATCTCCTCTCTGCTTTGGCATACTAACACAATAGCATTAAAGAGCCCATGTAGAAAATGCAGTGTCGGCATAGGAGGCTTTGTCTGTGAACGAAAAATTCCAATGGATGCAAAAAATAAAAATGGGTTTTGAGCCAGCATCAAAGCCAGGCATTCTGCATGGCATTCAAGCATTCTACCGCAGAGCCACGCCAGTGCTTGGAACTGCTTTGGTAAAAAGACCCTATACAGGCATTGATGGGTGAGGAGTTGCGTTAACAGACTCAATATTGTGTGGCACAAGCATATAATCGCACCAGGCATCATATCATTTGAATTGCGCAGTGAGTGAGTGAGCTAAAGCTGCCCATAAAGCTTATTATAAAGCGCACTTCATAATGTGCGGCCACCCGGGCATTGTACAGGATGTGGAAGTAGTTAACAAGATCCGATGCAGTGACCATAGAATGGTAAGATCTAGAATTCAACTTGACGTGAGGAAGGAACGGCAGAAACTGATACGCAAGAAGCCGATTAATGAACTAGCTCTGAGAGGGAAAGTTCAGGAATTCAGAGTTTCACTTCAGAATACGTACGCGGCTTTAACCGAGGAAACCGACCCTAGCGTTGACGCAATAAATGATAATCTGACTAGTATCATCAAGGAGTGTGCAGTGGAAGTCGGGGGTACAGTCGTTAGACAGGACACTGGTAAGCTATCCCAAGAGATGAAAAACCTCATTAAGAAACGTCAAGCTAGGAAAGCCTCAAATGCAACAGACAAAATAGAGCTGGCGGAGCTTTCGAAGTTAATAGGCGTAAAGTAGCCGACATAAGAAAGTATAATATGGAGAGAATTGATCATGCTCTAAAGAACGGAAGAAGCCTCAAAGCTATGAAGATAAAACTGTGCATAGGCCCATAAAGAGATCAGCCGTAATTCGTCATCATCATCATCAACAAACAGTGTAGCTACGTATATGCGCATATTGCTTTACATATGCACTTACAGGGTACCTCGCTACTTTGCAAAATGGTGAATTATGGTGTAATGGGTAATTGGCACCTGTACTTGCAGTAGGTACCCTAGGAGAGTTTACAACAGCAAATGTCACGCGCATAGACATTCCTTACTTCACGGAACGGTTGAGGTGTCCGTGGAGAAGCGAAGCATGGCAGGTGAATGAGAAGACAATGCAAACAAGGTTTGAAATGCTATCGTGTTCTCCTCTTAAACGTGAAGCTTAAGATTGTTCCCATTTCTAAGCTAGTTTACACAATCAGTCAGTTTACACAATCAGTCATCCATCTTATTTTGGCATTGCAGCAACTTTGTTATTTTTCTGGGGAAAAAAGAAGCATCAGGATTGTTGTTTTCGTACAGTGCACCAGAGTACAAATACATGCGGCATAGAGCATATGCAATTTTTCTTTGCTGACTATTTTCACACAAAATTGGGAAATTTAATGCCCAGATGTCATATTTCTTTGGAATCTGGGAACATTTTTTTAACCTGCACAGTGTAATTACAGTTCTAAAAACAAAGTGATAAGAAGTCTTCGAACAGTGCATGGCACTGGATTACTACAAGTGTCTTTCCCGAGAACTTCCACCTTCCTTGGATATTCTAAAAATGAGTCATAAGCATTATTTCGAGAGAGTGACACGTCCGGCACGGTATTTTCAGTAACTTAAATGTGTGAAGCTACATTCTCCAAATGCATCAGATTCAAATAAAAAAATGTGGCACTGTATTGATGTTGAGCAATGTTTGCAACCTCAATTAGCAACAAAAATGGACTACAGTGTGCTCGTCTCCAGTGACATAATCTTTGTAATATTATTTTGAAAACTAATCCTGGCAAGTTTCTCGTACTACATTCTTAGCCAAACGGCAGTATTTGGGGTGTCTTGCTGCCACACTGATAATCGTCATCTGGCTTGCTTGCATTTCCTTTGTTTCCTTTCTCAGGAACTGTGCCTGCTACTTTCCTTTCAAAAGGCCCTTTTTTTTTTTCCTTCAAGATGCCTTTTTTTTTTGTCTTAGTTTATACCATCGAATTAGTTAGGCTGTATATATTTTATTTTGAACTATTGGCCTCGAGGCCCACCACTGGAAACGCTGGCGCCACCGTCGGCGTGACGTGCTTGGCAGGATCACGTGGTCTCAGCGGCCGCGTCGGCTGCTTGTGGAGCGCTGCCGCGTGCTTTGAAAATGAGTTTCAAGTCCCACATGCGCTGCGGTCTGTTCAAATACGGAAGTTTTCTCGCATTTTCTACTCAAGTGGAACCATTTTAATAGGGTGGCTGCCTCCGAAGGCGACAAACATGGGGCTCTACCGCTCGGTGCCGGGCTTACGCAACAGAGCCCAGTGTCAGCTTGCACCGGTAACCGCGGGACAAGAAACTGCGTGGAGCATGGTTTGTAAAGCTAAGAACCGGCAAGTAGCCATCGGCTACGAGTCTTCTGTACAACAAGCACTTCCGCGACGAAGACTCTCGTTACTGCGTCGGGCCTGCGATGTTCGGTCAGAAGCTAACAGCGCGCACTGAGACGATGGCTCACGCGCGCTTCCCGCCGGCAAATGATGCTTATCTGCCACAGAATGGAAAAGGCGCTACCTTTTACCACGTGCGATGCCATCTCAGAACCCTCCCGTGCGACCTCTTGATTGTTGGCCCTGTGCTCAGCGTCCACAAACTCGGCTGCAGATACGCAAGTCATTGTTTAGATACGTTGAATTAAAAAACGCACAGGGTCCCTTATGCATTCGCCAAAGATGACTAGAAGGCGAAAGCCACCTTCTTCTTCTTGTCAGTCGATGTATTGATTCTCCCGCGCCCCCCCTCCGAAAGCGTTCTGCACCTAACGCGGTTTTGCACGGCCTCCGTGACCGATCACGGAGGCAATACAAAGCGACCATGACGTGTGAATACGTCATCATGTGACATCTCGTTATGGCACGTCATGGTGATGTCATATTGAAGTTACAAATTTAGGAGGTCTGTGACGTCATGAATACGTCATATGTTGACCTCATCACGTGACGATTATTTTTTGCGTCACTCGTCTTGACGCTGCGACGGTCAACCTTCCCGTTTGAAGAGGCATCTGGCATTCGCCTTCATAAGCTACGCGACGTTTGCTGGTGGACGTACATAGCGAGAGAGTCAAATGCTGCGGCTGTGTGCTGCATTCATGTTGGCAATAACATTTTTTCAGTCAAGCTTGCGTTCCCCTGACGCAAGTTCACTGGAATGTAAATGGAACGGTAATTAAGGAGCATTAAAAAAGGCGTTGCACGATCACGTTTTGTGTGAGCACCAAACGAAACGAATGCACTGAATAAAGAAACAGAACCAGCAGCATTTGCCCGCTCAGAAGGTCGATCAATACGCAGTGCGAGACAACTTGTCAAATGACATTGAAATGTAGACTAAATTAAAAAAAAACACTGAATCGTCAGGACGGCACATCACAAAGTTGTCATGCGCACCGAAGCCGTAGTTGTAACGAAATTGTTTTTGAACTGCTCTGATACCATCCGCGCAACAGTAGTTGTTTGTGTACTCACAAATTCTCATATTTTGCGGCCTAAAGTTAACAGCGCGGTGCCAAAACGCGCTCGTAGCAAAAGCGAAACCATCAGTACGAGCATACATGCAGCCGCTCATACGTGCAGAGGCACCGTCAGTCGTCGCGAACCCGTGCGATCGCTGGCTTGAGGCTTCTTTCTGTTTTGCTCCGTTTGGTTATACGGGCAGTCTACTCTAACGGGATATTTCACATATTTTGCACTCAGCGAGTGACTACCATTCACGCAAGAAGCCGGTTCAGGGGTCTCCAACGCGGTGACCGCGTGAAGCGGGTGCTCGGTTTTCTGCAGAGAGACAGCGACTGTAGATTATCTTGTGCTTTATGTTCCTCCAAAAATCATTCTTTTGACAGGAAAGAACATATTTCTTTTCGAAAGTACCTGCAAAAATGTCTCGGAGGGCTTCCGCGGGGTGATTCTGTAGAGCGCCCACAGCAAAACCTGTGCGGCGCGCGCCGCGGCATCCTGCCTAGCACGCAATCGAGGCGCGTCCGATAGAGGGCGACTCCGTAACTCCTCGCCGCCAATAGGAAAAAGCTTGGTTAAGTTTAAAAAACATGGCCATTGTTGGATTGTATTCCAAGATAGGATAATTGGAAGCCAGCATGATAGGTTCTTTAAAAAATGAGCGTATAAGCGTTAAATAAACCTAAGCATAATGGGGATAAGGTTGTTGGGCACTGCCCTATAGATGCTATACGCACACTGCTTGTGCCGTTATTTCTCAGCACATGCACAGTGCTAGCACACGTGCGTAGAAGAGGCCTGCGTGCCTCCGAAGAGAGTTGCTGTAGGCTTGTGTGGCTGGCTGTTGAGGGCAAGAGGTTACATGAGCAAATGTTGTTGTTCAAGCTGGGGATCCTGATTAGCTTTCAGCACAGCTGGAAACAGGTGCAGCAAGCAAACCCTACAAGGTGTATTTCCTTGGGTTACCTGCAGTTATGTGTTAACAAAAGTTGAAGTATTCTGTAGTTAAATGAAAGTGTCATGCTTATTATTGTCTATTGCAAAATGTAATTTGTATAGCTGTGCTGATACTTCACGTGTTTATAATCCGTATTTCTTGTTTCTTGTTTTGATTTAATTTCTGTATTGTAGAAAGCGCATTTGACTGGCTTAAAGTTGTCAAATGGTGAGAGGTAGAAAACTTATGACGTGGTGTGTCTCATTTGATATTTAGGTTAATTAGCATGCACTGTTGTTCTTCGCATTTGCGTCATGCCTTTTTTTCTTTGTCACATATATTCATGGGATCTTTTTTTGCAGGACTTCGACAGACATTGTGCTTCTTGGCTTTATCTTCATCTCCTCTCTGTCTTTGTAGGCTGTTTTGTTGCTAGTGGTGTCTGTGTGGGTGGCTGTTCAGGAGTGTTGTGCGCTTTGTCTAAAAGTGTGTGTGTGTTTGTGCGCATGTCTGTGCATCTCAGTTGGAGGGCAGAAGAATGCCAGCCAAGAGAACTTTTGGGCCCTGCGGCTCAGTGCAGTAAAAGCACGTAATGCTCCGTTTCCATTTTTGCTGTGCTTTCAGGTCGAATCAGCCAGCACCCACCACACTCCTAGTTCTGCCTCCCGCCGCAGCAAGAGAACATGAAACTGTCTAAAAAACACAGCAGTGCAAACATTCTGCACACCAAAGCGGTGCATACAAAATAGAGGCAGTGCAGGTGAGGACTTGTGAAGCCGACAGTGTGGGAATCCAGGGTACCAAGCAAAAAAGAAGCACATAGAGATGACCAGCAAGTGGCGAGCATCGTTTACCTTCCCTAGATCGTTGGATTGCAGTTGCAGGCTTCTCTGCTGAGCCACAGCTCTTCTGCCCCCTCAGCTGCAAACAAGATCCACACTACTACCCTTCGAGGCGACATCTGCAACACCAGCTGCAGCTTATTTTTTTTTCCTTTGCTTTCTCTGACCTTGTCCACAGTCTTATTCTTTCCTCAGCATGTTTGTAAGAAGAAATCTTACCTCCTCTTCCTCCCCTTCCATCTTTCTTTCAAGTTCCCTGCTCCCACTTTTTGTTCTTTTCCATGCACAGAAGTACAAAGAATTCCAGCACTTCTGGAGGTCTTGCTTGCTGCCTTTGTTCTGAAAAAATAGTGTGCTCAATAAGTGTTTCCAGTTAGTGCTTATATCCACTGCACACTCGCATGATGCGCCTGCTCACATCACAGGGATGCTTGCCGATTTGGGGTCCCATTTTCTTTTTCTTTTTCCCCTGTTTGTGTGCTGTTTATCATACTGCTGCACATTGTCAATGTCTTCTTTTCTCTGTCACACTTGACTGCTTTGTCTTTTATGGACCTCACATGCACATTATTTTAATCATCACTTAAAGTAGTGTTATGCATGCTTGTTAAAATGTTAATACCATTGCAGCCTTCTTTCACTGTTATTTCCTTTCGTCAAGCTCTCCACAATGGGTAATCGACACATGTGCCCAGCCATGAGTTCTTTTATCATTTTTAATATATCTAGCACTGCACATGTTTCATTTTGTGTGTGTATGCGTGTGTGTGTGTGTTTTGTAATATCCAATCTGGCTGTTCATTAGTGATTTTTCTGTATGTGTGGTAGTTTTGAGGCCTGTTTGTCCAGGTTTGCCGACATCGTTCCTTGTTCTTATCCTAGGATGTTGCCAACAACGAAGCAACATTTCCTGGTGTGAATGAGTGTGTGAGTGAAGAAAAAAAAAATGGGCCATGGCTGTCTACAGCAAGCGTGATGGCGGTCTGACTCATCACTTCAGCACTCAGTCTCGCTGGTTGTTGGGGAAGCATTCTCGCAGAGTGACTTAGCTACACTCCCTGTTTTCTGCAGGCGTCTGTAACCTGGACAACAAGGTCTTTGTGGTCGGTGGCTGGAATGGCAAGCGTGGCCTCTCATGCTGTGATATCTTTGATCCTCTCACCAAAACTTGGAGCAGTGCTGCTCCTATGCTGCTAGGTAAGCCACAGTTTTTTTTCCTTGTGGGGGCCTTTAGAAGTGCACTATTGACATTCTGCAGCAGTCATGCTTCTCTATTAGGGCCTCAAGCAGTCATGATCAAGTGCTTCATCTTGATGAATGACACAGTGCTACTAAAAGCACCTTCTTTCTAAATGTAGTTCATAGATCCTGGCACATCATGCTAGTCTTGAAAGTTATTTTTAAAATTGATATAAAAATGAGCACATCACCTACTTGGGATTTGTAAATATTGGAGCATGGAACTAGCATATCATATTTTGAGGTATTTTGATAGCTGTTTCAAATGAATTGACAGTATTTTATATTTTCCGTATTTGTGAATATTTTTTGAAATATATTGGGGGCCATGGGATGTTGAAAGTGCACATAGGGGGGTGTAAGAAAGCATCTTACAAAACTATATGTAGCAAGCATCTGTGATCATACCATACAGAATAACAAATGGAAGGTTTAAGACAGTCACTGTGAGAAGGTGAAGAATGGTAAGTGATGAAACCGTAGAGGGATAGATGGTGTAGTGCGGAGAAAATACTACACCATGAACTGGTAACATAGAATTATTAATCACTCTAATTGCAGTGTTTGGGGTTTCATGACAAGTCCAGAATTACTGCTGTGAACACTAATGCTTTAAGCGAAATGAAAGATTGCAACATGGGGGACACAGCATAGCATCTAAAGAGGGCCAAGAGTGTTAATCAATTAAGGGAGGCACGAAAATGAATATGTTGCAGAGCAGGACATTTAGAAGTTTGAAAGTTTTAGAACTATTGCAGGAGCCACAGAAACTTGTCAAGGAATTATCAGCCATGTTTTGCATTACATGATGGTGGTCATAACGAAACCATAATGAAACTTTTGGGTACTGACACAAAAATTTTCAGTTTTTATGCGTCAAATGAAAGGCTAAGCGCGAGTATGAGCCTCTCGTCACGTGCTCATGCAAGATATCATGGCGTTTCCATGGCCACCCACTCCATTGGTGACACATCAGCGGCTGTCCATGTTGCTGCCAACATGGACAGTCAGGCATTCCTTGCCGTGCTCGCCACTATGGCAAAGGTCCCCAACAAACGTGAGATATATTGCATCACAGTTAAACATGTCATCTGGTGCAAACTGCCAGAGCAGTGACTGCAGCCTATCACAGCAATAACAGCTGACTCGTCTCCAGCAGCACTTTCACCGCACATATTTTAAAAGCTTAAGTTATTTTTCTTTATAAAATTTCAAACCAAGCAGTCACTACACTTAAACCCTCAATGTTCACCTGAACTTCCAGGGTTTCTGCCTTTTTCTTTAAAATGTCACCAGATGCTGGCACCTGCTTGGTGATCATGGCTATTCAGCCGCACCAGAATAGCTTCAAGTTTTGGATAGGCACCTTGATTGACACTCTTCAGTTGAGGTCCAGTTGATTTATTGGCAGCTTCCAAACTCCTCACCTTGTTTAAGTGGTCTGATATCCTCGGGTTTGAGATTTTTAATTCCTTTGTGGCATTCACTTATTGCTGGCTACATTGCACTTGTCTGATAATCGCAGCCTTGTTTTCCATCATCAGTCTGCTCTAATGTCCTCACTTTGAACACCTTGTCGAGTTGGAGGCAGACAACAAAGGCTGTGTTGGCACCCTGTCTAGTAGCTGATGATAAAACCACAGAATGCTATCAGTCAAAGCAGCTAAAGCTACTGTCATAGTATGCATCTTAAACAAAGTACAACTCACACAAGACGCCTTCTTTTGTTCCCCCCAGTAAACTTATAAATTCTCACACTTTTCAAACAAAAACAACTTGTGGAAATTCTTTCTTAAGCTTTAGGTGGAGTCTTTCTTAAGTTTTAGGTGAAGTCTTCTACATTTCCAGTTTAGTTTGCTATGCTGTCTTACATTTATGGCAGGCAGCAGTGCAAGAGCTACACCTATAGTGTGGTTGTACAGTTCTCTCACTATGCATGTTTTGCACTGCTGTTTTGTTCCGCAATGTTTTCTTTGTAATAACTACTGCATATATTACAGCTAGAGCTTGTGTGTATAATGTTTAATCAAATCTTGTAGTACTATTAGTAGTGCACTTTTGTGCTTCCATTATGCGAACTAGTACCGTGTTTTCCCCAAAAGCATTAGCAGTGGACTTTTGCCACTGGCCTCATAAACGCTTAACTTTACTCTTTTGGCAGTGGACAGATTCAGCTTTGATGTAATAATTATGTCATGTTTTGCTACATAAAAGTATGAAACTTCATGAATGTTACCTGTCTATTCATGAATGTTACCTTTCTATTGTTTGTCATGAATGCAAGTAGTGAAACAAGTCTCTTGCCTACTATGTATAAAATCATAGTTATTGACATGCATTATTTCTGAAGAGAAAGAAGGCATTAGGCCATAGTATTCACTCTTCTATATGGCAAAAAGGGAACAGGTGTGACACCACCATAGGTCGGTAAAAAATGTGGAGCTCACTCACTCACTCAAGAAATATATGTTGCACTTAGGACTCACTCAGACTCACCAAAATTTTCCTCAACCGGACTCACTTGGACTCACTCACCAAAATATTACTCACCCGGACTCACTCAGACTCACGGCCCGATCTGAGTCTGAGTGAGTCGACAAATGAGTGAGTTTGCTGACCTATGGCAGACTCCTACAGCTGATATGGCACTGTAGCATGGCTAAATTTTTCTGCAAGTACTGTGCTACACAGAAATAGAAAGAGCCTGCCTCAAAACACTAAAAAAGAGTATTCTCCTTTTTGTTAGCATTACAAATTACAGTAATTTGCTTTCAGTGGTTCTCTATCGAGTACCCCAATTACAATTTTTCTAATTGCAAAGCTGTCATTGTGTGTGTGTGTGTGTGTGTGTGTGTGTGTGTGTGTGTGTGTGTGTGTGTGTGTGTGTGTGTGTGCGTGCGTGCGTGCGTGTGCGTGCATGCATGCATGCGTGCATTTTTACACATTTGTGTATATATGTACGTTACTGTAATGACTCCCATGTAGAATTTTTCCAATCCTTGGCATCCCAGATTTAAACCTCGTACTTAGATGCGGATCGAAACCGAAATTTCAACTAGAAATCGAGCTCTTAAATTTTGATCCCATTATATCTGCATGGCTATAGCCACTCTCAGCATCTTCTAGTTTACAGGATGAGCCATAATATACTGGCAGAATAAACAAGTGTGCATTTCAGCACCGTACAAGCCAACATGCTAACCATGAAAAGTACATGCAGACATCACCAGCCATGCTGTGCAAATGAATTGTGAATGCATAGATGCGCATTCTGGAGGACATTGTGTGTCATGCTTTTAAGAAACGCAGTATATCAAACGTATAAGACAGCCCCGCCACGGTGGTCTAGTGGTTATGGCACTCGACTGCTGACCCGAAGGTCGCAGGATCGAATCCTGGCCGCGGTGGCTGCATTTTCGATGGAGGCGAAAATGTTTGAGGCCCATGCACGTAGATATAGGTGCACGTTAAAGAAACCCAGGTGGTCGAAATTTCCGGAGCCCTCCACTATGACGTCCCTCATAATCATATCGTGGTTTTGGGACGTTAAACCCCAGATATTAAAAAAATATTCACACGTATAAGACAGTCTAGCACAGAAAATCACTCTCTGCAAAGGGTTCTCGTACGAGGAGCTGTTACAAAACGGTACAACCAAAAACAACAATGATTAAAGTGCAAAGACTTGTGTTAAACACTTGTTTTTATTTAGTTTACCTCACTTGTATTATGCACTGATGAATCTTCTTTCTTTTTTGCTTTTCAATACTGCCAAATATCTCCTTGTATTCTGCACAAGTTTCACTATTATGCGCGTCTTTGTGTTACTGGGTATGTGTGTATTAAGTGGAACCCCGCTGTTACGTTCCTCACTGCTGCGTTTTCCCGGCTGTTACGTCGTTTTCCGCCGGTCCCGGCATAGCTCCCATAGGATACAATTATGACGTCGCGAAGTGCGCTCGGAGCCGACCGAGTGACTACTAAAGAGAGCGGCCATGGTGCATTTTCACGCAGCTTGGCCTCGTTTGACCGTAATATTAGCCGCATGAGAGGTGCAAGCTACAGAATCTTTCAATTGATGCAAACAAAAGCATGGCCTTCGAGATTCAAATTGCAAAGATGGCGTCTATGATGTAACTGCTCGCGAAAGCAAGGCCTTCGAGATTTGCATTTACTATTGACAAAAGCATAGCCTTTGATATTTGTATTGCGCAAACATGGCGTGTATGACGTAATTGCTTGCGAAAGCAAGGCCTTCACTTCTGCCATCGCGTTGGCGTAGACTCATCATCATCGTTATTTGTCGGAGAACGGGAGGAGTTCGAGCTGGTTGGAGGCTGCCTGGTCGTGCGTGCGGTTCGCGGTCGGACTCGCCGCGCCAGTCGTGATTGCGTGTGCTTAGTTCTTTCATGACTACAGCTGTTGGTGTTAAAGAAATCACATACGTTGATTACATTTCTGTGGATGAGGCCGTCCTAAGCTCCGCGTTTCTATCCATCGACTAGATCGCGGCTGAGCGCGCCAATTTTCGTGCTGCTCGTAAGAATTGAAATAAAATTCTGTACCACTAAATATTTTGCCGTTTTTCCTGTTTTTCGGCTCTTACGTTTCCCGTCTCTTACGTTTATTTCCTACGGTCCCTTCAAAAACGTATCAGCGGGGTTCTACTTACATACATCAAAATGTTATTCAAATGTTCCTTTGAATACTCGCATTTTTCAGGGCGCTACCAAGCAGGGGTGGCTTGCTTGAATCGAGAGGTGTATGCTGTTGGTGGCTGTGACTCCTGGACGTGTGTGGCCTCAGTGGAAAAGTACAACCCAATAACCAACACTTGGGCAGAGGTGGCATCTCTGCAGAATGCCAGGAGAGGCTGTGGAGTGGTGGAGTACAATGGTATGAGGCCTTCTGCGATTTATACTTTTAGATATGTGCAAGGGGGGCGATGGCAGCAGCCTCCCGAATATTTCCGCCTGCCCCCCTTTGCCCCCCTAAGAAGAAATACATTTAAAACACAAAGCATAAGTTCTCTGCCTCTGTGCCCCCCTGAAGGAACTCATTTGTCGTGGGTGCCCTCCCCCGTAAAAAAATCCTGGCGCCGCACCTGGATACGTGTGTGGGCTGACAAGTAGACAGATGCGTATAGGGCTCTCAGCTATTGGCACTAGTAACTCATTGCTGCTATAAAAATTTGTTGGGCCAGTGAAATGTAAAAAAAAAAGGCTGTAGTGAGCTAGCTTGAATCCATCCAGAAAAGTCCCCTATTGGAGTTTTTCAGTGTGCAGAAGTAGTAGTGGAGTAACACTGTACCCCCTCTTGACATTGCAAGCCAGATGGTAAGCTATGTAAAGTGAGCTACGGAGAAATTCTTGTTGGCCACATTGTGCAAGACTGCCACTTGCACATAGTCCATGATAAGTACTTCTCCCATGTGCTTTGTTCCTATTGGGCTTTTTCTATGATATTTATTTCAATGAAAGCATCTATTATATTGCCCAAGCTATTGCCAAGAAATTTTACTGCAAACAGCAGCCAAGAACTAGGAAGTAGGCCAGTTATGTTTGTTCATGCGTGTCTTGTCGTGATGACCTAATGTAGAAAAAAAGTTCTCGGCAGAGGAATCAAACAAAAACAAACAATTGGTAGCAGAGTTTCCAGTTCCGCTTATGATGAGTGGATTTGGGCGTCTTTTTTCGCCGAGTCGCTTGTAGAATTTTCCAGTCGCTTGTCGCATTTTCTTTTGGCTTATTTGTATTTTTTCAGGAAATATAGTTATTTTAGTGATCGTCACGTTCACCAATGCACGTTTGTCATTCACTAATAGCGTGTTTGTCGATGACTGAGTAGTTGAGTGCGTAGGCGTGTGAAGGGTTCCCCATCAAAAGAGGTGAAGATTCATCGCAGCCCCCCCCCCCCCTCGTCCTACTAAGTCAACATATGTGGTATATATTTTGTGCCCCCTCCATGCCCCTTTAAGGTGACTTGGGGGGGGGGGGAAGGAAGGCCGCCCCTACTCACCCGCCCCCATATGCACACCTATGGTTGAGTGGTAGACTCCAATGGTTGAGTGCAAACGTGCCTTCAACCGAAAAAGGCTACCCTGGAGACAATGTCAAGTAGATATGCGCTTTCGTTCATAGTTGCGCATATTTTTGCTGTAGAAAAGAGTTAGGTTATTTTTTAAACTCCCCTTAGTATTTCAGTGACATTTTTTAAATTATAATTAAAAATATTCTCAAGAACGGGAAAATTCATTATGTTTCCACTTCTTTTGTGATAGGTATTCGCTTGTTGCTCGGTAGCATCTGGCAGCACTGATTGGTAGCCATTAGTTTTATCACATTGCATGAGTTCCTGATTTTTCTGTTGATTGGGAATCGTTAGGAACACTGGCACAGCTCTTAAAGGTGCCTGTACGACAGGCATTTAATAGTAATACTCTACAAACTAGCTTTTGAGGCCTTTTTACAGACCAGGACAGTTACAGCAGGAGCAGACAATTTTTCAAGCTAATCGCCAAGTTTTTCTTTCTTTCTTTTTTTTTTTTCATTATGAAGCTTTTTCATACGTTCTGATCTCTAATTTACTAAATTCAGAACTACTGCTATTGTTTCTAAAAGTTTAATTTCTTCTGGGTTTAACCCTTTCTTTACAGAGTTTTCTGGCCAAAAACTATTTAAAAATACCGATTTTTTTATTTGCCTAATTGATTCTAAAAGTTTAATTTCTTCTGGGTTTAACCCTTTCTTTAGAGCTTTTTTGGCCGAAAAAGATTTTAAAATGCCTATTTTTTTTATTTGCCTACTTGATTCTATGTTTCCTGAAACAACTACAAAAATTATTCAAAGGCGCTTTATTCACAAGATACACGCAAAATATGTATTTTTTTTTTTTTTTAATATGCAAAGGATTGGCTTCACTGTGCAGCACCGCGGAAAGTGCCGTAACCATTGCAGTCTTCGGTGCAGGAAATGTCTGAAATTTAAAAAATAAAGTGCAGGGACTAGAGATTGTCCATGAAAACAAACCTTGACGCACCCGTTGGGGTTTCCTTATATCTAACAGCGTCCGCTGCTGTTCCGTCTAGGCGCAGTTTTTGACCTACTCCGATGATTTAGAGAAACTCAAAATCTTCTTAATTTTACGAAACTTTGGCAAAAAAGCTCATTTTCGCTCTGTTTTTCTGAACGGAGCTGCTGCCGGCATGCACGAGCCACTCGCACACCAGAGGACCGCGCAATCTTCTTATTCCGGTTACCAGAATCAAGTCCTTTCTCAACCTAATTGCATATTGCATGCTTTGCACGCATTTTGAAATTTTTTTTTTTACTTTGCCGTCCGTTCAAGCCAGAGAATGCAGTAAAATGAATCGGGGTAGGTAAACTGTGGCGCCCCCAAATGCTTTTTTCATGGTGGATGAGCCCAGCTCGTCTTCAGTAGGGAAAGGGTTAATAAATAAAGGTTTCTAAGACTGAATTGACAAGTTTGAACTTTGTGGTTTGCTAACACATATGGCAGCATAAAAGATAATGTGGGTGCAGACTTGCAGACACCTCTACGAAAGTTACTCTACTTTAAAGGTAGAGTAACTTTACTGGTGTGGGGGAACGTCAAGGTGGCATTGCCACTTGCATTTTTTTTTTTGTGCATTTTCTCTCTTACTGAGCATCTTCTTGCAGCGAGATGTTTTTTGGTATTGTGAAAAGAGTAATTTACTGTTTTTGCAAATCAGTTCTGCGGAGTCCCGCGAGGTGGGGGAAGGGTTAAGAAAGGGAAATTGACCACCACCCAGGGTGGTTGTCAATCTCCCTTTCTTTGTAATTTACTAGTACGAGAAAAATCGTTTCTCTCTTTAGTCTCCCTTTAAATACTTTTTAAAGTATATTTTCTTATATTGAAAATACTGAGAGAAGGCAATCTTTGCTGGAACCTAAGTACATTTCAGAGTATCTTGTAATCAGTATTTCAAGTACTTTGCAGGAAAATCCAGTCTCTCTGTTCTTTTAGAGAGTACAGTGCCAACATTTGTGGCCTACAGGCGCAATTCCTTTGTTCGACATTAGCAGGCTGTAAGCTTGTGTGCACTCAAACTCTCTTAGGTTTGCAAACACACAAACTTGACAAGGCCTGCACTACCTTACATCCTGCTAGAATGAGACCTGGGAGTGTGACACTTAAACCTGCTCATGTGTTCGCGTACAAAAGGAACTGTATTTTCGGCGCACATAGGCAGGTATGTTGCAGCGAGACAAGACGAGACATAACCTTTTATTGCGATAGCAATTATATGGACAGTCTCGTCTGGATTTTGCCGTCGCCGCCGTCATGCACCGTATATGTATAAGTATGTATATATATATGAAGGCCCCAAAGAAAAATAATTCGGAAAAATGCTTCCGAAGCGCGGAATCGATCCAGGGACCTCTTGCTCCGCAGCGAGCGGCGCTATCCACTACGCCACGAAATGCAGATCCTCCACGTAGCTAACGGCGAGCGTTATATACACACCCTTTAGTGCTGGATGCACTCAGAGACAGCAGGCGATAATATAAGCATTTCTTCATTACCAGCGAGGTGGCGCTAGGAGTCCGACGGGCGCATTTAAAAGTCGTCGGCGAGCTCGCTCGCTTTTCTTATATTTGCGCATGGGAGAAGCTTGCCCTTCCGCTGTCTGCTCGCGTGGTTTTCTCGTGGCGAGGGGTAGAGGAATGTTTCACGCTTTCACCGTGATGTCCGCGCTCATGTTACGGCGCGTACGAATGTCACTCGAGCTCAGGGATGCCGCTAAACGAACAAACAGAAGATGAGCGCGAACTATCAAGTGTCACAGCTCGACACTTGAAGCACGCTAGTTTCCTTGGCTGCTTCGGCCGCCTTTGCAACAGAAGCGCTGTTCAAACTGAGAGTATCCATTGGCGAGCCTCACTTCGTATAGCATTAGTTCCTTGCTATCGCATTCATTGCTTCGCCCTTGTGGCGAAACTGTGACTTTTTTAAGAACACACTGCTCAACATTCATGGAACACCCTTTCCTCTACGTGTATCATTGGGTCAACTCTTGCCAGATGAAATTGGCACTGTTCATTCCAATTGGCGTGTACAACACTATTCTCTTATATAGCACGAAACTATAGAACTTCTGTGCTGCCTTGAATTGTTCAGACAGGTTAAGAGGTGACAGTGCCACAGCAGTCTTCTGTCTGACTTGATCACCTCGCTCTCTCTCTCTCTCTCTCTCTCATGTTGCCTCCATCAAATGCACTTGCTTTTTTCAGATTTCAAAAGAAAATGTGTCTTGGGAGCATCTTCAGTGTCACAGGATACTTTTTTAGAGTGCTATAATATAGTCTACTGAAATGCTCTTCTAATTCAATATTTTGTGCACTACTGAAACACTTTTCCATGCAGTACACAGTAATTTATTTTAAATGCATTTTTTAAGCATCTCGTACAAGTCTCTGTGGGTGGTATAGTAGCCACTTTTCTTGTGGTTGCTATTATAACTGTGCGCCGCCGTTAATCATTTCCTTTACCAGAACTTAATCTGGGCATAAAATACATCGCTTCGCTGTGGGAGCTCTTCTCGATGTGTCCATGTAATGGACTGTTCATTTCAGCCGCCGATTTCAGCCGCCGAAGGTAGCTCGGCGCCCCCACCCACCCCCCGTTTCCGGTTCTTGTTGTGCAGTGTCATCTTGATGTCACGATGCTTTCACAACTCTCGACACAAATGGGAGGGACGGAATGTGCTTCAACGCAACAAACGCAGCCCCCAGAGATCCGCTTTTGGGCGTACATCTCGGAGGCCGTGCTTGCACTTTGATTGCATTAGCCATCAATTTAGGTTTAATGTGGCCACCCGTATAACACTGCTGTGAAGGCCAGTACGCATTCCCTGCATCGTTCTCAAACATCTGAAACACATTCATATGCGAGTTCAGACTTGACATGTGCCTGTTACTGTACATTACGTCCACTTTCTTCTTAAACTGGAAATGTGCTGGCGGGTTCGGTGCGTCGACGTGGTTAAGAGCAAGGTGACATCATGGCTCCCCGCTTTTTCAAGTAACTGAACTTGCTCTGGCGAAATCGACTGTAGACATATCCTCTGAATGGGCACATCGAGAATAGCTCCCTAGAAGTTGTATCTTTCTCTCCTCCAGTAGTCTCTCGAGTATTTCCTGACCTCAACGCTGCCGCGTCCTGCAGCCTTAAAGGGTGACAACCCAACTCGCTGGATAGCATATTCTTGGAGTCTTGGACCTAGTACACTGTGCATAGATAAATAAAATAGATAAGTAATATATATTAATGCGTTAGTACAATTTTTTTCCTGTTATTCTTACTCGAGTAAATCAATAAATACAAGTAAAGACAATGATAAACTTATGGTGAATTCCATTGGCAGATTCGGAGCACTTCCGGTACCAGTTTTTCTGTTCCATTCAGAGCAAGTCTGTTCCATTGGCGGATTGAGAGTGCTCCCTGTATGTTTCATTGGCAGATCTGGAGCAGCTCTGCCGCCAGATTCACTCCACGAAGCAGCTCTCTCTATTCCACAAAAAGCGGCGGATTCGACTGAAAGTCGCAAGCTCCCCGCACGTGCGCAGTGCATGGCGTATCGCGTGCGCGATGCAATGTGCTGTCCAATAGCACCCGTTCTCTCCGCTTGCGTCCACGGAGGTGAAAACGGCGCGAAACGCAAGGAATGCTGGGCACTTGGGAAGCAGATGTGCGCTAGCGCCACCTACCATTTGCTCTGGCGAGGGTGCTTGTGTTCCATTGACAGATTGCTTCGGTTGCTCTCCACCAGAGTGGAGTGCTCCGGCGCAGAGTTCATCGGCCACCGCGAATCCGCCAATGGAATTTACCATTAGAATGTAGCTGAGCTAGTTTGTAGGTGTTCGTGTTAAAAAGACAGGACGTGGAAACGTGGACATGAGAGAAAAGTCAAGAGAGCAAACAGCTGTTTCTCACGTAGACCATCACGCTCAGCTGATTGATAGGTATCACCTCTTGCATGGGAAAAACGAGCACGCTATTCTCTCTTGTCATTTCTCGTCTTTTTGGTGACTTCGTGACGTCATAACAGTGATTCACGTGACATCATTAGGGTACATACTCTTGTATGGTCCGTATATGAGAAATAACAGTTGTGAATTGCCTCCCTCGATGCTTCGCCATGCAGTCGCCCACCCGTTCTTGCATCTCTTGTATGACCATCATGCGCGATTAACTGATTTCGCTCGATTTTGTGTGTTTGAGACTGCGCATGCAGAGATAAGAGCGTAGCCAACAAGTGCGAAATCTTGATAGGTTCAACACTTAGTGCTGACATTGTACGCGTGCTTTATGAATAAATAAGTGGCGTGGAAATGTATCCCTTGTAAGAAGGGTAGTGAAGGCGAGAACGGAACCAATGAAAAAGGCGCCGAATTATTTGATTATTCAAACGGACAAACTCTTTACAGCGGAGACGATGCAGCTTTCCAGGAAAAAGGCGAGCCCGCTTCCACAGTTATTGTATATTTTTATTGCGATAGCAATTATATGGATAAGAAAGAGGTTCTCACCGTCGCCGTCATATTCCGTGTAAAGTTCAAATCGGTAACATTGCTCTGTGCATCGTATGTCCTACCCGCGAATAGAAGCTCGCCAGCGCTGGCGAGGAACACGGCTTAAGCAGAGATGAAACGAGCTGGCCAGCTCCATCGCATGGAGGGCGCATGCGATAACATCAACCTTCATGCGAGGCCTGCCCTCGATTGCTCTTCAAGCAGAAAGGAAATGCCCCAACCGTCTTTCACTCGGCAAAGGAGCATGAAGAGACGCTTGGGGAGGGGACTGCGTGGTCGCGAGCGCTGTGATCTCACCGCTTCGCGCTGTGACCACTGATATGACATACTGCACGAAAACCGCTTCTCTCCCGGGAGTGGCCGTGTTGCCATACACCAGCGTTTTGTAGATGCTACGCGAGATCAGATGAAAAAGAGTTCCCTAGCCTTCATCCATATAACCTTACGACATGTTGCTATCGCCTCGCCATGGTGGTCTAGTGGTTATAGCACTCGACTGCTGACCCGAAGGTCACGGATTCGAATCCCCGCCGCGATGGCTGCATTTTCGATGGAGGGGAAAATGTTTGAGGCCTGTGTACTTAGATTTAGGTGCACGTTAAAAAGCCCGAGTGGTCGAAATTTCCTGAGCCCTGCACTACGGCGTCCCTCATAAACATATCGTGGTGTTGGGACGTTAAACCCCAGATGTTATTATAATTATTACATTTTGCTATTGCATTCAATGCTACGCCCTTTTGGTGAAACAAAATTTTATCAAAATTCAAGGGACAAATTTCTCTCCCCATCAGCTCTTGAATATACCCCCCTCCCCCCACCGCGCCACGCCACCGCCGATCTGATGAACCCCATGCCGGTCACGCACCGCCGCCAGTGGTGGAAACACCGGCGCGCTGCTGCCGGCAATTTTGGGACCAGTGCACAGGTGTAGTTGCTATACCAGTCAGCCTTTCTTTCTTCTTAGATGTTCCATTGCATTGCTTTTTATTATGAATTGGCAGAATTATGCATACTCTTTCCTTTTCATGTAGGGAAGCTTTATGCAGTTGGTGGCCATGACGGGGTGCGCTCCCTCTGCAGTGTTGAAGTGTATGATGCACAGACCAACAGTTGGAGCCCTGGCCCCTCATTGACCAGCTGCCGCGCCAATGTGGGCGTTGCTGTAGTTGGCAGCCGGCTTTTTGCTGTGGGTGGCTTCAATGGCAAGGCCTTCCTCAACACCGTTGAATTTCTCGATGCTCGCACCAACGAGTGGACCACATTTGTGGCAAAGTCAGAGGCCCTGCAGCCAATACCCCGCATTGCAGAGGATGACAGGGACTCTTCACGTGAGGGTTCGGCCGAGGAGTGCCGTTAGCAGTTGCCTGTCCCCTGTTACCTGTATATTTGTTGTGCCCCCTGTGGCCACTGCTCTTGAATTTTTTTTTGTTTTATTAATCTGTGTTATATCTGCATGAAACTGTGTGCCACCTGATACACACCATTCCATTTCCAATGTTTTTACAACAATGGGAGGCATGCTGTGTACCAAAAGAACCTATTCCCCCAATTTTCTTCCAACAATATTGGCTGTCACTTTGAACCAATAAATGACAATGGCAAGAACAACCTGCCTATTTTTTACACAAGCACGGCCGCTATGGACAGCAACATCGGTTTGATTTAAAGATTGACGAATTTCTCAGAAATGGAAGTAAACTTCATATGATCCTATGAAGTGCTATACTTGTATCAGTGGTCTGGTGTAGAAATAAATGTGGGAACAACTACTTTTTTGTGCAACAGACAGAAAAACCTGCTCACACTATGTTGAGTTAGTCAGTCATTATTGTATAAAACATATACTTTGCTGAACTTCAAAACAAAGTATAGGTATTTTGTTTACACACTTATCCACAGAAGTGATGTGTTTATTAGTTGTTTGGTCTTCTTGCCTGAAGACCTGTCACATTTTTGCTTTGCCTGTCCTAGAACTGAAGCTGTCAAGTTTGATTAAGTAGTTCGATATTTTACGCTAAACAGCAAGCAAATTTGGTAGACAGTGTACAAAAGCAAATTTTGTTAGTATTGTCAAATGTTTAAATCTGCTTGTTGCAGTAATTTTATTTCATACGCTGCATGTTTTACAAGAATGTGGCAAGTCACTTTTTTTGCTTATCGCGGACACGAGGCAGAGCTTAGAGCATAAGAGGTACATAGTTGGATGTCTGTCATGAAAGAAATTAGTTTTGATTAATTACTATCATTGTTGTGTACTAGAATACTGTAGACAAAAGTTATCTAAATTATTGTGTAGTCTGCCTGTATGAATTGCTCAATACTGCTGCATTTCTGTTCATATACTCAAGCACATATGTCTAGCTGTGAATTTCTTGTGATCAGATATACTATACCTTGCTGAAAGCAGGCCTGTTAGATGTACATAGACCGTTACAGTTCATTTGTCAGATGGTCCTCTAATGTTGTTGCTTGACGATCCAACATGTTGACTACTCTAACAAAGGAAACAGTGATGACAGCCATTATTGTATTAAGGTTACAAGCATGCATACTGTTGAAGCAAACTGTGAGCCAGAAAGAGGTGTTGGCACAAATATACGTTTTGGGTCTGTTTTCCAACAAGATTCAAAAGACATTGACACGGACCACATTATTTTTCCTATAAACTCTGCATTTATGTATCTCCTGTCCTCCTTGCCTTTGTTAAAAGCGATACTTTTTCGCATCTGGTAGCTTGGCAGCCCCATCTCTTTGCCACTGCTGTTGGACATGTCTTTCCCGTCCTTGAAAGATGAACAATCAGGATCAATGCGACCTGACCATCTGTTGATCGTACCCTACTGTACTCACTGCCTTTTAACTAAAGGTCATGTGCCTGAATGCTGTGAAAGCACATTTTGCTGCACTGGAAAAATTTTGTATGTTTTCTTATGTAATTTTTACAATACAAATTGGCTAAACAATGCCAAAACTTGCCCAAGTATTCCCACCATTTTCCAGCCTTGGGTATTCGAAAAGCTGGCAAGGAGGTGCGAGAGCCTGATTTCTACAAATGCAGTTTACTGTTATTTCCTATATGCTTAAAGTACATGATTGAATACAGTGACCATTTTGTACTCTCGGGGATCATCATTAAAAGGGAACAGTGTATTTCCTTCTTTTGGAATGTGTACTGGCATAATATGCAGACATGTTTCCCATGTGGCTATATGGAAATGCATATATAAATAAAGTGTACATATGTAGTTGCAGCACTGTTTGTCATGAAACCATCAGTCCTTTAATGATTTTTTAAAAAGGACTTTGATGTAATGTAAATCAAGCTTTATACTGCTGAGTCATGAGTTTGAATAATTGGCCTTGGTGGAAGCATCTTAAATGAGGCCAAAATGCAAAAATGATCATTTTAATCTAAATGTGCATAAGGACCCCGGGCAATCGAAATCGATCTTACTGTGTTGTCCCTAATAGCTTAATTGTGTGTTTCTTTGGGACATAACTGTGCTTATACTAGTGCAATAAAGTACAGACATACAGAAGGCTTGGAGCTGCACATCTATGGTAGAACACAAGGCCAAGACCAAAAAGTCATTGCAGTGCTGAAGTCCCTTGCTAATGTGCTAATGTCATTTGTGCTTGGGCAAACCATTATTGAAGGGACAGCAGCTTGCAGGGAACTGTGAGTACTGGACACAATAGCTTGTTTAGTAGCAAGTTATAGATTTTTCATTACCTTATATAAAAGAAAAAAAAGCACTACAGCAGGTGTTCACTTTTCAGTGAAACACCTGCAGGTAATGTACTTGAAAGTTTTGTATTTTTTCGGCACTCTTTTTGTTCTCGTCAGCTCCATGGTGAGGCAAAAACATCAGTGCCTGCAACAGGTTTTCAAAGGCACACCTGAGATCCAAGCATTAGCTTCTCTGTCATCTTCCAAGCTTGATTCATCGCATTGTATAGAAACTGCATTTCTGAAGTCATAATTACTATTTGGAGAAAAAAGAAATTATACATGCAGCGATGTGACCTTTTACACATTGCTCTAGCAGAACCATGAAGTGTATGCAGTGCACACCTCATCCGCTTCGTGAACAATCGCACTATAGTGCACCCATTCAACTGCTTTATGCCTTTTTTTACGTACCGTGTGCAAAAATACAAACTAAAGTAAACTGGTGACATGCCAATTGAAATTTAATTGCATGATCAAAATTTAACAGAAGGCTTAGTATAGAATTCCTTTGTGTAATGGCTTATGAGCAACACAGCAATATCTGAAAGTCCAGATGACAACAAAACGCATGATGCTCCTTTGCAATTCAAAGTTGTTTTGTGGCAATTCAATTTTGTGTTTTCGTAAACACCTGACCGTGCACTTGCGATGCAGTTTATGATACACAGAACTGGCAAATTGAGCCAATCGGGTGGCAGCCCCTGATGCCAGGAAGGACAGATGAATTCGAAATTCAGCATCTGCAGTCCTGCCATTAGAAATCGTTTGCAAACTGCTTGATCTACATAAATGCATAAATATGTTTCAAGCATTCTACGAGTCACCTGAACGGCCCCTGAATAGCGCTGTCTCTTCAAGCCCATAGCTTTATGTCGCAAGGGTTGTGCGCTGTGGAGGAGGGGCAACATGTGCCTCTGCTACCGGTGCTTCAGTGGCCTAGCCAGGAATTGTTTTTTTTAGATGCGAAGCAGCTTTTGCTCGGGGCTGTGTCCGTCGTCGGTGGTGGCGTCCGCGCTCCACTGCGCATGCGCCTACTCTCTCTCACTCTCTTCCTTTACGCAGGTGTTCGGTCGCCTTCTCTCCTCCCCCGCGCTGCAGCCGCGGCGCAGCCTCTCCTCCCACGTGATGCAGCCGCGCCGCAGCCAAATACAGCCTGTAACCCATAGTGTTACCTAAAATTAACTAGAGAGGACTCTGGCGCTACGATCGTTCAGCCACCATGGGAATGATGGGTAGTACGCGGATTTGCCTAGTCTTCGTACTTGCGGGCTTCGAACGCACTAGTGGCTTTGTTTATTGCTGTGTTTTGGTTTTCTTTCGGATAAAAGAATAGGTCGTTGTGAACTTCGTGACCAGATTTGAATTAATGAGCCTAAAAAGGTTAAAGTAGTGAAGTGGCACTGCTGACTTTTGCTGAACTTCGTTTTGCAACAAAGCAAATTCAGGCGACGCGGAGCCAAACGGAGCCAAAAGAACTAAGTTTAGACAAATCCGTGGACTACCTATCATTCCTATGCTGGCTGAAGCGCCACGCGTTGTAGCTCCCATAGACACTAGCGCCAGAGTTCCGCGCCCCGATCCAGGTGGCCGTGAACCCACTCTTCATCTCCCTCCCCCATTTGCCCTCGGTCGGCTTCCGTCATTCTCGCTTCGCTCCCGTTCAGGTGAATTGTACGTCAACGTCGGCGCCACTCGTTTACTCGGCGCTAACGGAAAGCAACGCACAAACACAAAGTAATAACACAAACACTAAATACAAACCTCACACTAACGGAAACGGAGTGAACGTAACGGAAACTTGGTGTGCGCCCCCAATGCTGCTTCGCATCCCCTCACGGTTCCCTTGAGTGGGAGATGGTGTAATTTTTTTAATGGTGCTAGCATCCAGCAACATTAAGTTCATTGCAGAGCAGATTCACTACTTAGTGGGGTTGTCCGTAAATTACGAAACAAACCAAACAAAAATATTACGGGGTACTGAATGAATGAACGAACTTTACTAAAGGTCCGGCAGTTTCCTCCGGGCGAGGCGGGGGGAAGAGGGGATTAACCCCTGTCCTGTCCCACCCTCACGAAAATTTTAAGTTGTTTTTTTTTTACGTCAAATGAAAGGTCAAGCCCTCAAGAGCCTAGAAAAGGTAGTGCTGAGCGCGAGTGCACCCTGCAAAAGTAATTACAGTAAGTTTTTAAAAGCTAGTTTCGGTTCCTACTGTACCCTGACGTCACAACACGGTATGCGCTTCTCGGTACGTGCTCGCACAATGTATAGTGACGCTTCCACGGCCGCTCCGCACCGTGGCTCCGTCACGGTGCGGCCATTTTGAATGTTTTGGTAACGCACAAGCGGCCATCTTGGAAGTTTTGGTACCTAACTAGCCACCCTAACCTAACGTCATCACAACTAAGGAGGCTCTTTTTTTTTTTTGTTATACACAATATTAATGAGCACTAGCAGACAATAATGCCAAGGAAAGTATAGGGTATGTTATTAATAGTAAATGTAAGGTAAATGTTAAGAAAGAAAAGTGGACGAAAAGATAACTTGCCGCGGGCAGGGACCGAACCTGCGACCTTCGAATAACGCGTCCGATGCTCCACCGACTGAGCTCAGTTGGTGGAGCATCGGACGCGTTATTCGAAGGTCGCAGGTTCGGTCCCTGCCCGCGGCAAGTTATATTTTCGCCCACTTTTCTTTCTTCACATTTACTATTAACATCCCCTATACTTTCCTTGGCATTATTGTCTGCTTGTGCTCATTAATATTGGTCATCACAACTAGAGTGACGTAGAATAGGGTGTGTCCAAAGCGCCGGCTCCGCGTGGGCCTTTTGCCGTGAACTCCCGCGCCGCGCCGCTGCTGCGCCGGACTCGTTAGAGTTACTGTATATGCTACCTTTAGGTAGCAGAGTTGCGTATAGGTCCGGCTAGCAACCACAGCTATGCGGTGAAGTCGCATTCCGTGTTTGCAGGCGACATGCCTACCGTGTCGCCAATTAACCTGACTGGCGTGTCGAAGACCAGCGATAAACATTGGCTGTCGATGACTAGTGTTAATTCAGTTCACTGCAGCGGCAGCGTCAAGAAATTCAAAAATTTGCCCGAGCGTCAGCTTCTCCGCGATGCATGGTTGCTAGCGGCGTCCGGAAGACAGATGCGCAACTCTGCTACCTAAAGGTAGCATATATAGTAACTCTAGGACCCGTGGGCTTTCCGCGCTCGGGAAGCGCGCGGAAGGCGAGGGGCGTCTGCTACGCGCTGTATTCGCCGCGAGATCGGGCTACAGGTGGCAGCACCGTCGCCGCGCTAGTGTGGATATGCGGTTGTCGGCGCGTCTACAAACATGCACAACAGCGCTTCGTTGAGAGCGATGTGACCCGATTTCCTGCAAACAAAATGCGTTGACTGCAGCTTTGTGGTAATATGTGCGCTCTTCATTCCCGAATTAATGCAAGAAGCGCGCCGAACGTTACAATTACTTGTGAGAGAAGCACATTCTGCCGACGAACGGGTTGCTCGCCTTCGGTGACAGTCGGCGTTTTCGCAATGGGTGACGTTTTCTTGTTGTTTTATTTGCACATGTTTAGCTTGTGTTCCACCTACTACGCACTGCGCGACTGAATTAATTATTCTTGTTCATTTGGATGCACCTCAACAAAAAGAAAGCCCGTATTCCTGCACGATGAGTTGAAATAGCACTTTGTGCACTTCGCGCTCGAATATTCATTCGCATTTCTTATTCAGTCTCCATGAAATGTAGGACAGTTGATAGGTTTACTGAGGAAAGCTACGTGGCTGACAGCGCTTTAGCGCTACGGAGACGTTTAACACGCGCACGCTTGTTTTTATTCCAGTAACAGTATACAACGGTAACTGTACAGCACGGAAACTTCTTCGATTGATTACTTGCACGACAGTAATGGAACAAAGGTCCGGTTATTTTACGGGACCAAAGTACGTTTTTTTTTTTTTTTCATACGAATAATGTTCGCTGCCTTCCGTCAATCTAAACAACGCAACACAAACGCTCAAGATAATGTAAAGAAAAAAAGATGTGGCTTCGCGTGAAATTACTACGACATAAATGTAATCTAAGTACACGGGTGTTTTTGTATAAATTTCGCCACAAGTTAAAATTGCGCAACGCAACTCAGTTTTGCTATTTCTGTGTCATTTCATTTTCTGTTCTTTTTAGGGGACAAATTAAGTACCGCAGTGTCAGACGTGACTTAAAAGAAATATTTCTCTCTAGTGAGACCAGGACCGTACACAACTAAAGCTCGTCGCGTAACGTATAAACAACACCTAACCACAACGCTCAAGTACATGCGAGCCTTTTTTTACCACCGCGCCGCTAAAAGGCTATATTCACATAAGATTAAATATTTCTCATCTTTAGGGCAACGCCAAGTGCACTTTGCAATGCGCTTGAACCACAGAGCGGCACCTACACTGATATCACTCTCGTGAACGGAGGGTACGACACACAGCACTCTCGACAAGTGCACTCTCTGATCTTATTACAGTACATATAGAGCCGATCAAGGCCACATTCTTCTTTACATCGTGTTAGGCATGCGTACGAGCGGTTAAAGTTGCACTAACGCAAAGGAACAAACCGCCTTTTGAGGATCTGCATGACGTACGCGCACATGCAAACACAACGGGGCTAGCAGACGACGCATTGAGCAATCCACACTAGACGCGGTTCAGCCCAGAAGCCGCTTGGCGGCGACTCCGCTCGATCTCGCTAAAGTTAGATCTCGCGGCTAATAGTTTTCTGCGCCGCGTTTCCACACAGGGCACTTGAAGTCCACTTAACTTTTATAATGCGGTGCGGAATGGAGCTTATCCATCTTTAAGCGTTGTGTTAGTGCTGGGGCAACAACAGACTGCAAAAAATCATGTGTCGAGCGGCATCAGCGTGGCCTAGTTCCGGTCACAAAGTTCGAGAACGTTGGTGCGTGTGTAAAAACGCGCAAAAACGGACATGTACAAGCAAAGAAAGAAAAAAAGAACCTTATTCGCACGCGTAAGCGGGCAATAGCATCACGCATGCACGAATTAAGAGTAATAAAAAAAAAGTGGTGGGCCTCGCGCCCAATAGTTATGGCGTTTGCTTGCTCAAAGGGAGATGACCTCTTACACGAGATATTTTTCTGCCGTATATCGTGGTTGTGGTGGTTCGCATTACCACGGGCACCCATTTCAATTCTATTGAGGGGTGCGCGGTAGAGATGCGCTTCGTCCTGGCTGAGACCACAATGCCGTGGACGAAGGCGAGTCGCTGAACGTGTACAAAGGTATAGGTAGGGTCCTGTCAAATTCTTAGCTCTTCTGTCCACGTTTTATGTGCGCTTAAAAAGCTTTTGCTTTAAACATCACAGGCAGGCTTTCAGTTTCTCAATATTCTTCATTAACTGTGCCGGAGAAGTGTTGAGATAGTGACTCATTAAACTGAAGTTTAGCATTGGTTCGCATGAAGCAAATAATCCGAAGGGTACGTTTACATGCCTGCCGTACCGTTTTTTTTTAAGACGATAGTCTTTCTTGGGATACTTAAACGGAAAAATGTTGTCTGTCTGTCTTTCTTTCTGTTTGTCGGCACGTCACTCGATGCAGCCACTCGGCCAAAGTTGAACCACTTGCCCAAGGACCAGCCATCTTGAACGGCTGACTAGGTTCATACTTGTGTACATTGTCGATCAAAAACCAAACATTACGCATATCTGAGACGCAACATCACTAGGTAAGTATTAGGTGGTGTGTTCCTTTAATATAAAATGAATACATACGTAATTCTAAAGACCCTAGTTTCTTAAGCTGCGCTGAAAATGTGACTGCGCTGAAACTTGCCTTCCTCCGTGCCCTCTGCACGAGATCATTGTTGTGTTTCGGTTTCGGTTCTGTATTGCACTGTACGAATGGCATGGGGCGCCGTTCTGGCATTCCTGTCAACGTTTTTAGATTACTAAAACGTTATAATCTAAAAATAATCTAAAAACGTTGATTCCTGTTTTACCCAGGTGACGTGTAAATAAAAGAGTGTGTGGAGAGTATTCGTTGAGTGCGGACGTTTCTTCTGCTTCAGCGCTTCGCGCCAAACCGCGTGTTCGGGCTGGCCGACCTCCCCGCCGGTCGCGTTGGTCCCCGCCGGTCTTCGCCTGCTGCTGCGCCGGGACTACCAGCCCGCAGCACAGCACTCATGTTTCCCGACGTATTGCCAGATGGCGTCCATATCTCACGCAGCGCCTCTTCTATCGTCTTTAGACGACATTTGCAGCGAAACACGCAGATACGCGACCATTTTTTTTTATGCCACATGGAGCAGAGGAGAAAGAGGAAGGAAAGGCAGAAAGGTCAAGCAGACGCGCGCCCGGTTTGCTATTGTACATGGAGCTTGATATTTGGCATAGGTTGCGATGAGGTGAAGTGCAAAGGAAGTTTCTCAATGGCGTCTAAGAGGCAGTGCATTGTTTTCAGATGCATGTCTAAATCAGCGACCAACAGTTCATTACTTGCTGATGCTAGGAATTCTTGCGTTTCTGTTCTATGATCAGAGTAAACAATTCGAAACTGTATCCTCGTCAGCATAATTTACTGTAAGATAGAGAGGTGGGATAGTTGGACACGATGCATGTTTGTAAAAATCAACGCGAACAGGATGATTGTGGCACTTTTCACCCCATTAATCTCATGAAGATATTTAAGGAAAAGACGTTTGGGCTGAATTTCACCTATGAATTACCGAAAAATAATTCCTTGCAGTTTTTGGACCTGCATTTGTTTCTACAACGTGACCATGTTTGATGGTGTTTCTCCCCGCGTTCCAAAAAATCGCTGCTTAGCTACTCTTCTGGTCATTCTAAGATTATTAAGAATGTCATTGCTACGAACTCTTTACAGTCCACCCTCAAGGCATACACAGATGTCATGATAGCTTTCAGCAGCAGGTTGTTCGGTTAGAAAACGCTGGGTACCCTGCGCATGTGCTCGTGTCAGCGTCTGAGAGACTTATCAAGAAGTGTAAATCCCGCCCTGTTGAAACCGCGGAGCCAGGTGATAAGTCCAAGAAATATGCTGTCATGTCTTACGCTAGGAAAACAGGCAACTACAGGCTTCATATATGACATTGATGTGACCATCTCGAACGAAGATCTGCCGATTCTTATTAACCCTGCTAATGATGGGCCCCAAATACTCCAGGTGTGCCGTCTAGGAAAGTCGCGATGCGTAAAGATCGACTTTAAGAGTGACTGCCTACCGTCACATGTTAAGGTGGGTCATTTCCGACATGTTGTGCGGCCCTTTGTTCCTAAGCCGCTTCAGTGCCGAAAATGTCAGAAATTTGGTCATGTGAGCGCCGTCTGTGGAAATTCTACATGTTCCCGTTGTGGTGCACCACATTCTGCCGACAACTGAAAGGCTAAATCCTATAATTGTCCGAATTGTTAAGGGCCCCACGACGCCGCATCAAAAGTGTCCGAAAATAAGGCAGGAAATTTCGGTTTTGAAGAAAACGGTGAGGGACCGTTCGACTCACTGAGAAGCAGTTGCTGTCGTCAGGACATCGCTCTCGTCGCAGACACTCATCCAGAAAGTCTGCCTACAGTATCAAGCCTGCTGTAAAGCCTCTTTTGGTTGAATTGGCCTCACTACCACCGCCTCACTACCACAGAAGGAACACGTGCACTGAGAATGCTGTACCGGAAAAGGAGGCTGTGGAAGAAGCATGCATGGCCATCACTTCCAAGGATAACTCCTGCAGAAAAACTGGAACGCGCACCGGTAGCACCACGCTCCGCACCTCACCTAGATGAGGTGACAGAGCGTGACCTTGAAATTTTGATGATGATCAAGTCTCTCATCGATGCTATTCGCACTCTTGTAGGCACTACGAACACGCCTACAGCACGATGCGCAGTGCAAGTATTGGATGCCCTGAGTCCGGTGCTTGCCAACTTTGCATAGACACAATGGCTCGTTCGCTGCCTTCATTCCGAGATGAAGTGCGTAGTGCGACAGTTTTCCAGTGGAATGCCAGAGGACTTAAATCACGGATCTGATATTTTCAGCCCGAAGACATTCAGCTATTTAGCCGAAGACAGCGTTCCGGGGACGGCCGTCACATATAATAAAGCTGAACGCTTACGTTAGGCAGAAGCATTGAACAATGAGAAAGAAAGAAAGAAAGAAAGAAAGAAAGAAAGAAAGAAAGAAAGAAAGAAAGAAAGAAAGAAAGAAAGAAAGAAAGAAAGAAAGAAAGAAAGAAAGAAAGAAAGAAAGAAAGAAAGAAAGAAAGAAAGAAAGAAAAGCAGTAAGTCAGGCACTCCCATGCCAAGCTTCGCTTGCCCCTGTTACGAGCGGCGTCGTTGGCCGACGCGCACTCAGGGGGTAGCGTGGAGCTGAGCGGCGACAGTCGTACCGCAGGCCCAGGGATGTCCAGAACAGCAGGAAGCCGAGGCAGAGAGACCGGCGTTGAGGAAACTTAACAGACGTTTATTTACATCATAGAGGACAGGATCGTCAGAACGACATCTAGTCCGATCGATCCGTCCCGAGCAGACGCTCTGCTGCTCAAGTACGCTTCATTTCCAAGATATGGAAACTCCTTAACTGCAAATGTCCAATCACAAACGTGCATGCCTTTGAAGCTCCATAACCAGCAAACGTCCAATCACAAACGTGCATGCCTTTTGGAAGGTCCGTCTCTTCGACACATAGGTCACCGCCCCCAGGATAGCAATGCCAGGGACCACTGCACTCTCACTCTCCACGTCCGACCCGTTCGTAAGAAAGGGGGGAGGGGGGGTGAGGCAATTACACTTCGGGGAACTGAAAACCCTTTTACGAACAAAGGCACCAGCTTTCACCAAAAACACCCTCGTTGCAAACACGCGTTCCACGGAGGAGACCCGCGCGTAGCTGCCATCTTCCAGCCGAAGCGCCCAGTTCGGGGAAAAGACGGCAGGTGTAGGTGACAAATCCGTTCTCCGAAATGAGGGGGGGGGGAGTCCAAGAAGCGGGTAGACTCGCTTGGAGACAGCTGGCACAGGACCCTCGCAGCCACCATACATCTGCTTTGTAACACCCCCCTTTCGCCGATAGGAGAATGGCTCCTGATTTTTCTTTTTTTCTCTGTCTCTCTCAGTGTGCACGATAGCTGTTACCGACGCGGCGGCAGCGGCGGACAATCCTACGCCACCAAACTCGGCTGTTGTGATCTCGCAGAGTGCCGCCACGTGCAGCGACACTAGCGCGCTCCGGTATCTCACCGGGACAGAGCGATCGTGTTTCATGGCGCCCGCTCAAGGTCATGGCACGCGTGGGATGCAGCTTCTTTCCCCTTTGTTATCCCCCCCCCCTTGGGCCTTTGCAACTGCCTGCGCGTTTGATTAAAAAAATTTTTGTTTTGTTTTGCGGCGACAGATTCGTGAGGCAATAAACTCCAATACTGTGGCCAATCGATGGTTACTTAGAAAAATGGTTCAAGACCCCTTTAATTGCGTAAAGTCATAAGGTGTCTACGTTAAGCGCTCGCATTTCAAGCAAGCAGAATGAATCACCAATTAGCCCAGTCAGCCATTTCATAAGGTGTCTTTCTTTCTAAGGATATATCATGGAATGCGCCAGTTGGAGTACACGAAACCTTAAATTAATATTTGTTTCTACGGGCGTAATCTCGCGTGCGAGACGTGCATGATATAATTCAAAGGTACTATCGGTTTGCAGTATTCTAGCACCATATTGTGTACAAGTGAGATATGTTATTCGCATAGGCGTGCACACAGGGGGAGGGGGGGTGCGGCGCCCCCCCCCCCTAATCACCTAAGAGGTGGGGGGGGGCGCAAAATCTGCCCCGTACATTGGCCCTTCTAGTCACCTAAGAGGGGGGAGGGCGCAAAAATCTGCCCCATACATTGACTTACTAGGTGGGGGGGGGGGGGGCGCTGCGATGAACCTTCGTCCCCCCCTGATAGAGAACCCTGCGCACGCCTATGGTTAATCGTTGAAAGTGAACTTACACTAGAAAAAAGCTGCTGAGGCAGTATGAATACCTTTTCGTTAGAAAGGGCATGGTTCGTCATTGAGTACGGACAACGTCGTAAGGATGGACAGGCGTCAGTTCGTCTTCCATTTTAATAATATCTGGGGTTTTACGTGCGAAAAACACGATATGATTAGGAGGCACGCCGTAGTGGAGGCCTCTAGCATTTCGCCTCCGTCGAATTGGACCACCGCTGCCGGGATCGAACCCTCTACTTTCGGGTCAGCAGCCGAGCACCGTAAACCATTGTACCACCGCGGCGCCGCCTCGCGTTCTGTTCTCTTGCTTTCTGGTGAGAATACAACGTAGCCACGCGCGTTCCTCTCAACCGCTCTCACTTCCAACGCTCTTTAGTGTGTAGCAGACGTCGCTAAGTGAAGCAAGCTTGCGTTTCGGTACACTGTATTTCGAAAGGTGCCGCCGTTTTCACATTAGCAAAGTATTCTTTGGTCGTCTGTCTTTTATTAACGCGATAGCGTTAAAGAGCTCGTTTCACAGAAATTCCGGCGTCGGCGTCGTTGGTTGTGAGCGAAAATGCGAGAAAGATGCAAATAAAGAGATAATAAAAAAATCTGCCGTTCGTGTTGGAATCGAAGCCAGGACTTCTGCGTGCCAGACAGGTGTTCTACCACAGAGCCACGCCCATGCTCGAAATTGCTTCTAAAGAAAAAGACACTATAATATTAATGTTATGTAGTGCGAAGAGTGTCGTTAACACGTGTAGTATTGCGTGGCAGAAGGTACAATCACACCAGGCGTCAAAACATGTGAATTGCGCAACGCGTGGTTAGTTTAAAGGCCCACCAACTGCAAAGCACACAGGCATAATAAATTATTATCAGGGTGTGTCCAGATAAGATCAAACACGAGGTCCCAGTCACCGTTCCCGATTTTGATGAAATTTACTCTAGGCATTCCACCCAGAACAATGGTATCAAATTTCGCGATTTCTGAATTTTGAGCGAAAAAACAGTGCTTTTCATGGTCACAATATTTATTCCCCTCAAAGAACAAGTGAAATACAATGTTATGAGTCTATTATTTCCCTTGCTTGTCGAAGCACTTCTGAAGAAAAAAAAATCACAATCTTGGCAAATCGCACAAAATATCCGTATTTCAGGAATTTATTGCTGCAAGCAAGTTAAATTGAGGATAATAAAAATCGGTACATATTAACTTTGATACTTTCGCTCCCTTTTAAAATAATTTGCATGGATTTATCGCGCTCCGTTTTACTTGATAATTGGGCTGAAACGTAAGTGATTTACCCAAAACGCCGAACTTTGAAAATAGTTTTCTCAAAAAGGCCATTTTTACTTTTTTTAATCCCTCTGGTTGAAGTCAAGGACGTCATCTACCATTCTGCAAAAAAAAAAAAAAAAACGTTGCATTATTTTGGTTGCTAACAAGTTATAGTGCGTACACGCCATTTCCCTTTTGTGTCTGCTTCACGGATATATTCATAACACCAGGCCACATTCCCTCCCTTTGAAAACCCCACTGCGCATGTCTAGGCGGCTCCATAATCAGGGCAGTTTTGAGCGCATCTTTGGCAAGACAAGGGCGTTTTGTTGTTCTGCGCTGCCATATGCCGTTAAACTTTGGAACGATCTCCCTGGCGATATCGCTTCGATCACTAATCGCAAAGCCTTCCACGACCGCCTACTCGAACATTTCATGCTTACATAGTTTTCTCATTAAAATTTTTCCAGATCTGTTACTTCGTACGTTTATCCTCCTTTTTTTCTTTAAATATTGTGTAACGCTGTATTATATCACATTGTATAGTATTGTAAACGCTGCCAAAATTTGCTTCGTTTTTCAATCACCGACTGTCAATGTTAATTAAGTTCGCATTTTTCCCGCTTCGCGCATGCTCCTCCCTTATTTTATTTTTTCTACCTGGATGTTACTCTTTTTTTTTTCTGGCACTCGATTACGTCGCAGTATCTCAGTGCACCTTTCAGAATGTATAGTTTAGATCTTCAAATTTTTCTGTATTTATCACATGTCATATTTAACCATGTATCGCCCCCTTACACCTTACACAATGCTCCGATAAGGAGCCTGTAAGGTATTGTGAATAAATAAATAAATAAATAAATAAATAAATAAATAAATTAATTAATTAATTAATAAATAAATAATAAATAAATAAATGTGACCAAGCCAGCCTAGCGGCCGTGTCGTTCGTTATGTGCTGAAACTCAGATATAAGTGGTTAAAAACACTTGTACGTGACATAATCACAAACCATCAGCTCCACACCAACAAATGCGCAGCCAGGTGTCATGGTTCAGCAAGCCTTGCGATCAGCCGCTTGACAAACCCGCAGCAGCGGCCGCTCGATGCTGGGGCGCTCACATTTCATGAGTGCCGCTTCGACTGCGGATGAGCTCCGCTTGCGCGCCAAACTACGCTCAGAGGACAAATGAGTGAAGGAATGCATCATTGTGAAAGGTAAAGGCTGTTAAGTGCCAACAAATGTTGTAATATGCAACGAAAACTCTGCCGGCAAAAGCAACGCCGCCGTGAGATGCGAAAGCAGAGAGCGCAATATTTTAAAAAGATGTCAGTGAACACGCACGTATAGCGTTCAAGAAAACCAGAACGACAATGCTAATTCCGCGCGATAGATTACGACCACAAGGCATTATAGACAACCAGTGTGCAGTAAAAGAGCATTACTCGGGCCGCTCTCTTTGTATACACTTGAAAAGCGCTATCAGTATTTTTGTTTGGTTTGCGGCGCACCGTTCATACACATGTCCATGCCGTTTATTTCGAAAAACCTACGACACATGCTATTGCGAAGGGTGTAGAGATTCC